>NW_016917542.1:0-282 GCF_001483705.2 Eufriesea mexicana
ATACTCTGCTCTTCTCTGGGGATGCCAGCAATAGTGATCGTAGCACGATAGGTTGTTTTATGATATGTTTGGTAATGTTACGACTGGTTAGGTCAGGATGCGATTGCTTTGACTTTTGTGCTATACACCAATACTGGCTGGATTTCTACGTCCTACGTTGCACTGCAATACTCTGTGCGACTTTGGGGAGGCCAGCAGTAGTGGTTTCGTCACGTTAGTTTGTGTTATGCTACGTTTGGTTAGGTTATGCCGGTTTCGGTTTGGTTGTGGTAGCTTTGTCTA
>NW_016917542.1:362-567 GCF_001483705.2 Eufriesea mexicana
AGGGGGGGGGGCGAGGGCAAGCAATAGTGGTCTCGGCTCGTTAGGTTATGTTAAGCTACATACAGTTATGTTATGTTACGTATGTTTATGATAGGATAGGGCACTTTCGTCTATTGTGCTATGCACTGCGATTCTATGCATTTCAGCGGCATACTATCCTCTACTACGAACTGCTTGGCTTTGGGAATCGCAACAATAGAGGTTT
>NW_016917543.1:0-1141 GCF_001483705.2 Eufriesea mexicana
AGGAAGCATTAGAGGAGAGTAGGGCGCAGAAATCCACCGAACAGCAGTTTATACCACGAAAGTCGAAGCTTTCCTAACCTAAGCCAGACCAACGCACCCTCACCGAACGTAGACTAACACTGCCTGACGTGCCAAGGCGACATTTACTGGCCTCCCAGCAGCCGAACTGAGTATGGTAGAGAAATTCAGGGTGTGGAAATCCACCTAATAGCTCTGTATAGCACAAAAGTTAATGCCATCCTTTTCTAACCCAACAAACCGTAACATAAACAGACGCAACATAACTCAAAGTAACGTGCCGCGACCACTACTCCTGGCGTCCCGAGACAAAAGCGGGGTGTGGTAGCGCTCGGAGCAGCGCCGAAGTCCATAGAATCGCAGTGTACAGCAGAAAAGTCAAAGCAATCCACACCTTGACCAGGCCAACATAAACTAACGAAACGCAACCAAAATCAACCTAACGTTCCGCGGCCACTATTTCTGACCTCCCAGAACAAAGCAGAGCATATTAGAAACTAAATCAACCTAACGTTCCGCGGCCACTATTTCTGACCTCCCAGAACAAAGCAGAGCATATTAGATCATAGTAGGGTGGAGAAGTCCAACGGAAAGAAGTATGTAGCACATAAGTGTCGGGTACCAAACGTTAACCTAACCAATCGTAACACAACCAAACGTAACCAAACTCAAACAAATTAATATAACCTAACTGAACTTAACCAAACGTAAAATTACTGAAACCAACGTGCCGGAACCACTACTGCTGGCCTTCTCAGAGTAGAGCAGATTATAGCAGAGCACAGCACAGCGTGAAAATCCACCGAATATCAGTGTATACCTTGAAACTCAAATATATCCGGACATAACCAAGGCAAACGTAGGCTAACCAAACGTAGAGTAACACAACCTATCGTGCCAGGACCACCGTTGCTGGCTACCACAGGGTCAAGCAGTGTATGGTAGAGCACAGTAGTGCGCAGAAAGCCGCCAAATAGCAATGTATAGCACAAAAGTATAAGAAAACCTAACATAAACAGACATACCCTAACCTAACCAAACGCACAATAATTAAACCTAACTATGCGAGACCTCCATTGCTCGTCTCCCCGGAGCAAAGCAAAGCACGTCAGAGCACAGTAGA
>NW_016917544.1:0-236 GCF_001483705.2 Eufriesea mexicana
TGGATGTATAGATGTACGGATCGATGGGTGTAGGGATGGGTGCTTGTATGGACGGATGGATGTTTGGTTCGATGAATGCATGGATGGGTGGATGTATGGATAGGTGGATGTATGAATGGATGGATCTATAGAAAGATGGATGTATCGATGGATGTATGTATGGATGAATGGTTGTTTGGGTTGATGGATGTATGGATGGATTGAGGTATGGATGGACGGATGTAGTATGAGAGACG
>NW_016917544.1:351-4158 GCF_001483705.2 Eufriesea mexicana
TGGATATATGGATGTATGTATGGGCGTATGTATGGATGTACGTTTGGATGGATGAGTGCATGGATGGATTGATTTGTGGATGTATGGATGTGTGGATGTATGGATGTATGGATGGATGGATGTATGGATGGATGGATGTATGGATGGATGGACGTATGAAAGGATGCAAGTATGGGTGGATGGATGTATTAATGTATGAACGTTTGTACGTAAGGATGTATGAATGCATGGCCGTATTTGCGTTTTGGATGTACGGATGTATGTATGCATGGATGTATGTATGTAAGAATATATGGATGTACGGAGGCATGAATATATCGATGTGTGTGTGGACGAATGGATGTGTGAATGGACGGAAGAATGGATGTATGTATGTATGAATGTATGGATGGATGTATGGATGGGTGCATGCATGGATGTGTGTATGGATGCATTTACGGTTGTATCTATTGATGTATGTATGGATAATTGTATGGGGGTATGCATGGATGTACGGATGTACGTATGTATGCATGTATACATGTATGGATGTATGGACGTATGGATGTTCGAATTTATGGATGTACGGTTGTATGGATGTATGGATGGATGTATGTATGTATTGATGTATGTATGTATGTATTTATGTATGGATGAATGGATTGGTGTATGGATGTATGGATGGATAGGTATAAGGATGCATGGATGGATGGATTTTTGGATGTGTGGATGTAAGAATATATGGATGGATGTGTGTATGGATGGATTGAGGTATGGATGGACGGATGTACGTATGTATGAATGTATGGATGTATATATGTACGGATGTATGGATTTATAGATGTATGGTTTTGTGGATGTATGAATGTATGGATGGGTGGATGTACGTATGGAAAGATGTATGGAAAGAAGGATGTATGGATGGATGTATGTATGGCTGAATGGTTGTGTGGATGGATTGATGTATGGATGGATTGAGGTATGGATGGACGGATGTACGGAAGAATGGATTTATGGCTGTGTGGATGTATGAATGTATGGATGTATGGCTGTCTGCATGTATGGATGTATGGAAGGATGGATGTATCGAATGATGGACGTACGAATGGATGCAATAATGGAAGTTTGGATGAGGGGATGTATGGATGAATGTATGTATGGATGGATGGATGTATGGTTGGATGTATTATTGGATGGGTGGTTGGGTGGATGTATGTATGTATGTATGCATGGATGTATGTATAGATGCATTGGCGGATGTATCTATGGATGTATGTATGCATGAGTGTATGGGTGTATGCATGGATGTATGGGTGTTTGTATGGACATATGTATGGATGTACGTATGGATGGATGAGTGCATGGATGGATGGATTTGTGGACGTATGGATGTGTGGATGTATGGATGCATGGATGGACGGATGTATGGATGGATGTATGTATGGATGGATAGATGTATGGATGGATGGATGTATTAATGTATGGACGTTTGTATGTACGGATGTATGAACGTATGGCCGTATTTGAGTTATGGATGTACGGATGTATGTATGAATGGATGTATGTATGTAAGAATATATGGATGTAAGGAGGCATGGATGGGTGAATGGGCGGAAGAATGGATGTATGTATGGATGCTTGTATGGATGAATGTATGGGTGGATGTATGGATGGGTGCACGCGTGGATGTGTGTATGGATTCATTTACGGATGTATCTATTGATGTATGTATGAATGAGTGCATAGGGGTATGCATGGATGTACGGATGTAAGTATGTTTGGATGTATGCATGAATGGATGTATGGATGTATGGATGTATGGATGTATGGATGTACGAATTTATGGATGTACGGGTGTATGGATGTATGGATGGATGTATGGATGAATGGTTGTTTGGGTTGATGGTTGTATGGGTAGATTGAGGTACGGATGGACGGATCTACGGAAGCATGAATGTATGGATGTATGGATGGATTGAGGTACGGATGCACGGATATACGGATGTACGGATGTATGGATATATGTATGGATGTATGTAATTATGTATGTATGGATGTATGTATGGATGTATGTAATTATGTATGTAGGGATGTATGTCTGGATGTATGTATGGGTGTATGTATGGATGTATCTATGGATCTATGTGTGAATGCATGACTGTATGTGTGGATGGATTTATGGATGTGTGAATGTGGGGATGTACGTTTGGATGGATATATGGATGGGTGGATGGATGGATGGATGTATGGTTATGTGAATGGAAGGGCGAATGTACTGATGTATGTAAGGATGGATGAAAGGTTGTATGTACGGATGTATGTACGGATGTGTCTGTGGATGTATATATGTATGAGTGCATGGGTCTAAGTATGGACGTATGGATGCATGTATGGATGTATGTATGGATGTATGTATGGATGGATGGATGTATGGTTGGATGGATTTATAAATGGGTGGATGGGTGGATGTATGTATGGATGTACGCATGGATGTATGCATGCATGTATGTTTGGATGTATTTGCGGATGTGTCTATGGATGTATGTACATATGAGTGTATGGGTGTATGCATGGATGTATGGATGGATGGATGTATGGTTGGATGGATTTATAAATGGGTGGATGGGTGGATGTATGTATGGATGGATGGAAGTATGGATAGATGGATGTACTAATGTATGGACGTACGTATGTTAGGATGTATGAATGTGTGGCTGTATTTGCGTTATGGATGTATGGAAGTATGTATGCATGAATGTTGGATTTACGACTGTATGGTTGAACGGAGGCATGAATGGATGAATGGCTGGATGTATGGATGGATAGGTGTATGGATCGATGGATTTATGGATGGGTGGTTGTATGGGTGGGTCCATGTATGGAAGAATGTGTGTATGAACGGTTGGATGTATGGATGGATGGCCGCATGGATGGATGGATGTATGGATGGATTGGCGTACGGATGCACGGATGTACGGATGTATGGATGTATGTATGGATGTATGTAAGGATGTATGTATGGATGTATGTATGGATGTATGTTTGTGTGTATGTATGGATGTATGTATTGATGTATGTATGAATGTATGGATGGACGGATGGACTGGTGGGTGGATGCGTGGTTGGATGGGTGTAAGGATCGATAGATGTGAGGATGGGTGCATGTATGGTTCGGTGGATATATGAATCTATGGATGTATCGATGGATTGAGGTATGGATGGACGGATCTACGGATGTATGTATGTATGGTTGTATATATGTGTGGATGTATGGATGGATGGATGTATCGAAGAATGGAAGCACGAATGTATGGATTTGTGGACGTATGGATGGGTGGATGTATGATGGGATGAATGTACCGAAGGGTGGACGTATGAATGTATGGATGTGCGGATGGACGGGTGTATGGATGTATGAATGTATGGATGGATGGATCTATGATTGGATGTATTTATGGATTGGTGGATGAATGGATTTATGGATGGGTGGATAGATGGACGATTGTACGGATGTGTGTATAGATGTATGTATTGATGTATGGATTTATGGATGTAATGATGTATGGATGTATTTTTGTGTGAAGGTACGGATGTATGGATTTATGGTTGTATGGTTGTTTGGATGAGTGTAGGTATGGATGTATGTATGTGTGAATGGCAGGATACATGGATGGATGGATGTATTGATGTACAGGTGTTTCGATGCATCAATGTATGTTTGTATGGAAGTATGGATGGTTGGATGTATTGATGTACAGGTGTTTCGATGCATGAATGTATGTTTATATGGATGTATGGATGGATGGATGTATGGTTGGATGGATGTAT
>NW_016917545.1:0-214 GCF_001483705.2 Eufriesea mexicana
ATACCCGAACGTAGCGTGGCCCAACCCAACGTGCCGAGAACACAATTGCTTGCCTCCCAAGAGTCGAACAGAAAATACTATAGCACAGCAGAATGCAGAGATCTACCGCATTGCATTGTATAGTACAAAAGTCAAACATACACTGGCCTACCTTGGCCTAACCTAACCTATCCTAACGTAGTCTAACCAAGCACAACGTAACGAGACCAATATT
>NW_016917546.1:0-6692 GCF_001483705.2 Eufriesea mexicana
ATGCAAGAAAGGTCGGTCAACACGATATTGTTCGAAAATGTCAATAAAATTGATTTTCCCAGCTATATTCTGTAGCATTGCAATGGCAATTGCGCGCCAATTGAATCTGTGCTCCATATTTATTCAAGAAGGTCGGCTCACAATGATATTAGTGGAAAATAATAATAAAATTGAATTTTCGTGCCAGATTCAATAGCATTGCAATGGCTGCTGCACGCCAAACGAACCCTTCCTCCTTATTTATGCAAGGATGTCAGCTCACCACGATATTAGTCGGAAATGTCAATAAAATTGTATTTTCCAACCAGATACTATAGAATAGCAATGGCTATAGCTGGCCAATAGAACCTTTCCTCCATCCTCCTTATTTATGCGAGTAAGTTACCTCACCACGATATTAGTCGTAGATGACAATAAAAGAGAATTTTCCATCCAGATACTATAAATTAGCAATGTCTGTAGCTCGCAAATACAATCTTTCCTACTTATTTATAAAGGAAAGTTACCTCACCATGATATTAGTCGAAAATGTCATTGAAATTGTGTTTTCGAGCCAGATGCTATAGCATTGCAATGGCCATAGCAGACCAATAGTATCGTTCCTCTATATTTATGCAAGAAAGATCGGTCACCACGATATAATTCGAAAATGTCAATAAAATTGAATTTCCCAGCAATATTCAATATCATTGCAACGGCAATTGCTGGCTAATAGAATCTTTGCTCCATATTTGTGCAAGAAAGTCGGCTCAAAATGATATTAGTGCAAAATGTCAATGAAATTGTATTTTCAAGACAGATTCTATACCATAGCAGTGGCTATAGCACGCCAAAAATATCTTTCCTCCTTATTTATACAACCAAGTTTTCTCACCACGATATTTGTCGAAAAAGGTAATAAAATAGAATTTTCGAGCCAGATTCTAAACGATTGCAATGGCTATAGCACGCCAATAGAGTCCTTCCTCCTTATTTATGCAAGAAAGTTAGCTCACCACGATATTAGCCTATACTGTCAACGAAATTGAATTTTCGAGCCAGATGCTATAGCATTGCAATGGCCATAGCACGCCAATAGAATCTTTCCTCCATATTAATGCAAGAAAGTTACCTCACAACGGTATTAGTAGAAAATGTCAATAAAATTGAATTTTCGAGGCAAATTCTATACCATAGCAAAGGCCATAGCACGCCAATAGAATATATCCTCCATATTTACGCAAGAAAGTCGGCTCAGAGTGATATTAGTGGAAAATGTCAATAAAATTTAATTTTCCAGCCAGTTTCTATAGGATTGCAGCGGCCATAGCACGCCAATAGTATCTTTCCTCCATATTTATGCATGAAAGTTAGGGCACCGCGATACGAGTCGAAAATGTAAATAAAATCAATTTTTTCGGCCAGGTTTTATTGCATTGCAATGTCTATAGCGCGCCAATAGAATCGTTCCTCCATATTTATGCAAGGAAGTCAGCTCACAACGATATTAGCCGAAAATGTCAATAAAATTGAATTTTCCATACAGATTCTACAGCACTGCAATGGCTATTGCAAGCCAATAGAGTCTTACCTATTTATTTATGGAAGAAGGTTAGTCCATCACGATATTAATGGAGAATGTCAATAAAATCTAATTTTCCAGTGATTTCTATAGCATTGCAACGGCCATAGCACGACAATAGAATCTTTCCTCCATATTTATGCATGCAAGTTAGGGCACCGCGATACTAGACGGTAATGTCAATAAAATTAAATTTCGCAGCCAGATTGTATTGCATTCCAATGTCTATGGCGCGCCAATAGAATCATTCCTCCTTATTTATGCAAGAAGGTTACCACACAACGATATTAGTCGAGATTGTCAATAAAATTGAATTTTCGATGCAGATTCTGTAGCATTGCATTGGCTATAGCACGCCAATAGTATCTTTCATCCTTATATATAAAAGAAAGATACCTCACCACGATATTAGTCGAAAATGTCAATGAAATTGAATTTCCCAGCAATACCCAATAGCAATGCAATGGCAATTGCACGCCAATAGAATCTTTGCTCAATATTTATGCTAGAAAGTCGGCTCAAAATGATATGAGTGCAAAGTGCCAATAAAATTGCATTTTCGAGGTAGATTCTATACCGTTGCAATGGCTATAGCACGCCAATACTATCTTTCCTCCTTATTTATACAAGAAAGTTAGCTCACCACGATATTTGTCGAAGAAGTTAATAAAACTGGATTTTCCAGCCAGATTCTATAGCACTGCAATGACTATAGCACGCCAATAGAATCTTTCCTCCTTATTTATGCAAGGATGTCAGCTCACCACGATATTAGTCGAAAATGTTAATAAAATTGATTTTTCCATTCAGATACTATAGAATAGCAATGGCTATAGCTGGCCAATAGAATCTTTCCTATTTATTTATGCGAGTAAGTTACCTTACAACGATATTAGTCAAAAATGTCAATAAAATTGTATTTTGGAGGCAGATTCTATACCATTGCAATGGCCATAGTACGATAATGGAATCTTTCCTCCAGATTTATGCAAGAAAGATCGGTCAACACGATATTGTTCGAAAATGTCAATAAAATTGATTTTCCCGGCAATATTCTGCAGCATTGCAATGGCAATTGCGCGCCAATGGAATCTGTGCTCCATATTTATTCAAGAAGGTCGGCTCACAATGATATTAGTGGAAAATATTAATAAAATTGAATTTTCGAGCCAGATTCTAGAGCATTGCAATGGGTACTGCACGCCAATAGTATCCTTCCTCCTTATTTATGCAAGAAAGTAAGCTCACTACAATATTAACCGCAAATGTCAATGGAATTGAATTTTCCAGACAGATCCTATAGCACTGCAATGGCTATAGCACGCCAATAGAATCGTTCCTCCATATTTATGCAAGAAAGATCGGTCAGCACGATTTAATTCGAAAATGTCAATAAAATTGAATTTCCCAGTAATATTCAATATCATTGTAACGGCAATTGCCGGCCAATAGAATCTTTGCTCCACATTTGTGCAAGAAAGACGGCTCAAAATGATATTAGTGCAAAATGTCAATGAAATTGTATTTTCAAGACAGATTCTATACCATAGCAGTGGCTATAGCACGCCAAAAATATCTTTCCTCCTTATTTATACAACCAAGTTTTCTCACCACGATATTTGTCGAAAAAGGTAATAAAATAGAATTTTCGAGCCAGATTCTAAACGATTGCAATGGCTATAGCACGCCAATAGAGTCCTTCCTCCTTATTTATGCAAGAAAGTTAGCTCACCACGATATTAGCCTATACTGTCAACGAAATTGAATTTTCGAGCCAGATGCTATAGCATTGCAATGGCCATAGCACGCCAATAGAATCTTTCCTCCATATTAATGCAAGAAAGTTACCTCACAACGGTATTAGTAGAAAATGTCAATAAAATTGAATTTTCGAGGCAAATTCTATACCATAGCAAAGGCCATAGCACGCCAATAGAATATATCCTCCATATTTACGCAAGAAAGTCGGCTCAGAGTGATATTAGTGGAAAATGTCAATAAAATTTAATTTTCCAGCCAGTTTCTATAGGATTGCAGCGGCCATAGCACGCCAATAGTATCTTTCCTCCATATTTATGCATGAAAGTTAGGGCACCGCGATACGAGTCGAAAATGTAAATAAAATCAATTTTTTCGGCCAGGTTTTATTGCATTGCAATGTCTATAGCGCGCCATTAGAATCGTTCCTCCTTATTTATGCAAGGAAGTCAGCTCACAACGATATTAGCCGAAAATGTCCATAAAATTGAATTCTGCAGCCAGATTCTATTGCAATGCAATGGCTATAGCACACAAATAGAATATTTCCTCCTTATTTAAGCAAGAAAGTTAGCTCACCACGATACAAGTCGAAAATGTCAATGAAATTGAGTTTTCGAGCCAGATTCTAAAGCATGGCAATGGGTATAGCTCGCCAATAGAATCCTTCCTCTTTCATTATGCAAGAATGTATGTTCACCACGATATTAGCCGAAAATGTCAATAAAATTGAATTTTCCAGCCAGATTCTATAGCACTGCAATGGCTATAGCTTGCCGATACAATCTTCAGTACTTATTTATGAAAGGACGTCATCTCACCACGATATTAGTCTAAAATGTCAATAAAATTGAATTTTCCATCCAGATACTACAGGACTGCTATGGCTATAGCGTGCTAATAGAATCTTTCCTCCTTATTTATACAAGGATGTCAGCTCACCACGATATTAGCCGAAAATGTCATTAAAATTGATTTTTCGATTCAGATACTATAGAATATCAATGGCTATAGCTGGCCTAGAGAATCTTTCCTATCCATTTATGCGAGTAAGCTATCTCACCACGATATCTGTCGGAGATGTCAATAAAATTGAATTTTCGAGGCAGATTCTATAGCATTGCATTGACTATAGCACGCCAATAGTATCTTTCTTCCTTATTTATGCAAGGATGACAGCTCACCACGATATTAGTTCAAAATGTCAATAAAATTGAATTCTTCACTCAGGTGCTATAAAATTACAATGTCTATAACTCGCAAAGAGAATCTTTCCACCTTATTTATGCAAGAAAGTTAAGTCACCACGATATTAGTCGAAAATGTCAATAAAATTGAATTTTCAAGGCGTATTCTATGGCATTGCCATGGCTATAGCACGCCAATAGAATCCTTCCTCCATATTTATGCATGAAAGTAATCTCACCAAAATATTAGCCGAAGATATCAATAAAATAGAATTTTCGAGCCAGACCCTATAGCACTTCAATGGCTATTGCAAGCCAATAGAATCTTTCCTCCTTATTTATGCAAGAAGGTTATCTCATCACGATATTAATGGAAAATGTCAATAAAATCTAATTTCCCAGCCAGTTTCTATATCCTTGCAATGGCCATAGCACGACAATAGAATCTTTCCTCCATTTTTGTGCATGCAAGATAGGGCACCGCGATACTAGTCGGAAATGTCAATAAAATTAAATTTCTCAGACAGATTGTATTGCATTGCAATGTCTATAGCGCGCCAATAGAATCTTTCCTCCATATTTATGCAAGAAGGTTACCACACTACGATATTATTCGAGATTGTCAATAAAATTGAATTTTCGATGCAGATTCTGTAGCATTGCAATGACTATAGTACGCCAATAGTATCTTTCATCCTTATTTATAAAAGAAAGTTACCCCACCACGATATGAGTCGAAAATGTCAATGACATTGAATTTCCCAGCAATATTCAATAGCAATGCAATGGCAATTGCACGCCAACAGAATCTTTGCTCAATACTTGTGCTAGAAAGTCGGCTCAAAATGATATGAGTGCAAAGTGTCAATAAAATTGAATTTTCGAGGCAGATTCTATAGCATTGCAATGGCTATAGCACGCCAATAGAATGTATCCTCATTATTTATGAAAGGATGTCAGCTCACCACGATATTAGTCGAAAATTTAATAAAATTGATTTTTCCATTCAGATCCTATAGAATAGCAATGGCTATAGCTGGCCAATAGAATCTTTCCTCCTTATTTACGCGAGTAAGCTACCTCACCACGATATTAGGCGAAAATGTCTATAAAATTGTATTTTCGAGGCATATTCTGTAGCATTGCCATGGCTATAGTACGCCAATAGAATCTTTCATGCTTACTTATACAAGAAAGATAGCTCACTACGATATTTGGCGAAAATGTTAATAAAACTGAATTTTCTAGACAGATCCTATAGGATTACAATTTCTATAGCGCGCCAATAAGATGCTACCTCCTTATTTATGCAAGAAAGTAAGCTCACCACGATATTAATCGATACTGTCAACGAAATTGAGTTTTCGAGCCAGATGCTATAGCATTGCAATGGCCATAGCACGCCAATAGAACCTTTCCTCCATATTTATGCATGAAAGTTAGGGCACCGCGATACTAGTCGAAAATGGCAATAAAATTTAATTTTACAGCCAGATTCTATAGCACTGCAATGGGTATAGCGTGACAATACAATCTTTAGTACTTATTTATGCAAGGACGTCATCGCACCATGAAATTAGTCGAAAATGTCAATAAAATTGAATTTTCCATGCAGATGCTATAGAATTGCAATGGCTCTAGCGTGCCAATAGAATCTTTCCTCCTTATATATACAAGGATGTCAGCTCACCACGATATTATTCGAAAATGTCATTAAAATTGATTTTTCCATTCAGATACTATAGAATAGCAATGGCTATAGCTGGCCAATAGAATCTTTCCTATTTATTTATGCGAGTAAGTTATCTCATCACGATATTAGTCGTAGATGCCAATAAAATTGAATTTTCGAGGCAGATTCTATAGCATTGCAATGACTATTGCACGCCAATAGTATCTTTCTTCCTTCTTTATGCAAGGATGACAGCTCACCACGACACTAGTTGAAAATGTCATTAAAATTGAATTTTTCATCCAGATGCTATAAAATTGCAATGTCTATAACTCGCAAAGAGAATCTTTCCTGCTTATTTATGCAAGAAAGTTAAGTCACCACGATATTAGTCGAAAATGTCAATAAAATTGAATTTTCAAGGTATATTCTATAGCATTGCCATGGCTAAAGCACGCCAATAGAATCCTTCCTCCTTATTTATGCATGAAAGTAATCTCACCAAAATATTAGC
>NW_016917547.1:0-543 GCF_001483705.2 Eufriesea mexicana
GGCTGGGAAAACCAATTTTATTGACATTTACGACTAATAAGGTGGTGAGCTATCTTTCTTCCATAAGTCAGGAGGAAAGATTCTGTTGGCATTCCATAGGCATTGCAATGCTATTGAATCTTGCTGGAAAATTCAATTTTATTGACATTTTCTGCCAATATCGTGGTGAGCTAACTTCCTTCCCTAAGTAAGGAAAAGTAAGGAGGCAAGATCCTTCTGGAGCGCTATAGCCATTGCAATGCAGGAAAATCTGGTTGGAAAGATCAATTTTATTGACATATTCGGCTAATGTGGTGAGCTAACTTTCTTGCATAAACAAGGAGGAAAGATTGTATTGGCGTGCTATAACTATTGCAGTGCTATAGAATCTGGCTGGAAAGTGCAGTTTTATTGTCATTTTCGAATAATATCGTGGTGAGCTAACTTCCTTGCATAAGTAAGGAGATAGGATCCTTTTGGCCTGCTACAACCATCGCAATGATGTGGAATGTGCCTGGCAGTTTCGATTTTATCGACATTTTCAACTAATATCGTGGTGAGCTA
>NW_016917548.1:0-255 GCF_001483705.2 Eufriesea mexicana
CATTGTCGCTGGCATCCGCAGAGACAAGCGGAGCATATTAGAGCACAGTAGACGGCAGAAATCCTCCTAATTGCAGTGAATAGCACAAAGGTGAAAGCTATCCTGACCAAACCTTACCCAACCTGGCATAGCCGAACGTAACATAACCCAACTTAACGAGCCTCGATCGTAATTGTCGGCCTCCAAGATATAGGCAGAACATATTAGAGGAGAGTAGATCGCAGAAATCCATAGAATGGCAGTGCATAGCAGTAA
>NW_016917549.1:0-2136 GCF_001483705.2 Eufriesea mexicana
TACACTGCTATTCGATGGATATCTGCGCTCCACATTCTCTACTATACTCAGCGCGACGCTGGGAGAGCGCGCAATGGTGATCGTGGCGCGTCATGCCGTGTCAGGCTACGTTAGCTTAGGGTGGGTTAGGTTAGGTTAGGTTAGGTCAGGTTATGTAAGGTTAGGGCAACTTTTTACTTTTGTGCAATACACTGGTACTCAGTGGACTTCTGCCATCTACTGTGATCTAATATGCTCTGCTTTGCTCTGCCGTATGCCAGAAACAGCGGTCGCGGCTAGTTAGGTAGAGTTAGGTTACGTTCGGTTGTGTTAGGTTTGTTGGGGATAGGTTAGCACAGCTTTGACATATGTGCTCAACACTGTAATACCACGGACTTCTGTGCCCTAATGAGCTCTAGTACATTCTGCTTGTCTCTGGCGAAGTCAGCAATAGCTGTCGCGGCATGTTATGGTGTGTATGGCTGTGTCAGGTTCGGTTATGTTAATTTGGGTTAGGTTTGGGTATCTTTGACTTTTGCGCTGTACACAGCGATTCTATGTATTCCTGCGCACTACTCGCGTGTAGTATTCACTGCTTGGCTCCTGGGAGGCCAGCAATAGTGGTGGCGTCACGTTAGGTTGTGTCCGGTTGCGTTTGGTAATGTTAAGATTGTTTGGCTTAGGATAGGGTAGCTATGACTTTTGTGCTATACACTGATATTCGGTGGAATTCTCCGTTCTGCTGTGCTCTAACACGCCCTGCTTTGCTCTGGACAGTCCTGAAACAGCGGCAGCGGCACGTTAGGATTAGTTGGTCCACGTTTGGTTAGGTTAGGTTCGGTCAGGTTGGGTTTGGACATATTTGACTATTATGCTATGCGCTGCTATTTGGTGGCCCTGTGAGCTATACTGTGCTCTAGTATACTCTGCTGGGCTCTGGCGATTCCAGCAATAGTGGTCTTGACACTTTCTGTTAGGTTATGATACGCCTGATTATATTACGTTTGGACGATTTGGGAAAATATAGCTACGGCTTTTGTGCTAAAAACATTGCTATTCGGAGGATACCTTTTCTCTACATCGCCCTACTATACTCCGATAGACTCCGGGGTAGACACCAAACGTGACCTAACTGAACCTAAGGAGCAGCGACCACTATTGCTGGCCTTTCCAGAGACAAGCGCAAAACATTGTTGAAGAGTAGAACGCACAAATCCATAAAATCTCACTGTATATCGAAAAAGTAAGAGCTACATGCACCTAACCCAGACCAACAGAACATATCCATACATAGCCAAACTCAACCTAACGTGCTGGGACGACAATTGCTGTCATTCGCAGAGCCAAGCTGAAAACATTCCAGCACTGCAGGGCGCAGAAATCCACCTAATAGCAGAATATAGCGCTAAAGTCAAAGATATCGTCTCCTAACCTGACAAGCCGTAACACAACCAAATGTAACCTAACTCAACCCAACGTGCTGCGAGCACTATTGCAGGCCTCTACAGAGCAAGGCAGATCACGTTAGTGGAGAGAAGAACGCACAAATCCATAAAATCTCAGTGTATATCGAAAAAGTAAGAGCTACATGAACCGAACCCAGCCCAACGGAACATATGCAAACATAGCCTAACACAAACTAGCGTACGGAGACCACTATTGCTGTCATTCCCAGAGCGAAGCTAAAAGCACTACAGCACTGTAGGGAGCTGAACTCTGCCTAATAGCAGACTATGCCACTAGAGTCGGAGATATCCTATCTTAACCCAAACAATCGTATCATTACCATAAGTAACATAACTCAACCTAACGTTCCGGGGCAACTCTTTCCGGCCTACCCGGAGCCAAGCAGGAGACATAAGTGGAGATTTGAACGCAGAAATCCATGGAATCGCTGCGTATATCGGTAAAGTCATAGCTGCCCAAACCTAACCCAAATCAACACAAGATACCCGAACATAGCATAACTCAAACTAACGTGCCGAGAAAGCTATTGCTGGCCTTCCCAGTGCCAAGCTGACAACATTAAAGCACTGTAGGGAGCGGAAGTCTACCTAATAAGGTCTACCTAATAGCAAGCTATAGCACTAACAACCAAGCAACCCTCATCTAACCTAACCAACCGCAACATAACCAAACATAGCCCTACCCAACCTA
>NW_016917550.1:0-12591 GCF_001483705.2 Eufriesea mexicana
GGACGAAGCTATCCGCTCCTAACCTAACCCATCGTTACATAAGCAAACGTGACGTAACACAACCTAACGTGCCGCGACCACTATTGCTGGCCTCCCAAGGGCCAAGCAGAACACCTTATTGCAGAGTAGAGCGCAGGAATCCACAAAATCGCAGTGTAAATTAGAAAAGTCATAGCTACCCAAACCTAACACAAATCAACAGGACCTACCCAAACACAGCCAGCTAAACCTAACGTGACGAGAACGCTATTGCTGCCCATCCCAGAGCCAAGCAGGGCATACCAGAACACAGCAGGGCGCAGAAATCCACCGTACAGCAAAGTACAGCCCAAAGGCTAAAGCCACCTTTGCCAAACTTAGCCTAACCAAACCTAACCGAAAGTAGCATGGCTCATTAAAACGCGCCGAGACCACTATTGCTAGCCTTGCCAAGGCCAAGCTGAGAACATTAGAGCACTGTGGGGCGCAGAAAACCACCTAGTAACCAACAATAGCACTGAAGTCAAAGCTATCCTCTCAAAAGCGAGACAATGGAAATATAACCGAACGTAAGCTAACTCAACCTAACGTGCCGCGACCACTATTCCTGTCCTCCCCAGAGCCAAACTGCACATACTAGAGTGCAGTAGGGCGCAGAAATCCACCGAACAGCAGAGTACAGCACAAAAGTTAAAGATACACCGACAAAACACAGCCTAACCCAACCTAACCGAGCTTAACATAACTCAACATAACGTGCCGACAACACAGTACCTGGCCATCCCGGAGTCAAGCTGAAAATAAAAAAGTCCTGCAGGGAGTTAGACAACGTTTGGTTAGGTTAGGTTTGGTCAGGTTAGGTTAGGACATCTTCGGCTTTTGTGCTGTACACGGCTATTCGGATGATCTCTGCGATCTAGTGTGTTTTGATATGCTCCGCTTATTTCTACGCAGGCCATCAATAGCGGCCGCCGCACATTACTTTGTGTTGTGCTGCGTTTGCTACGGTCAGGATATGCAAGGTTTGGTTACGGTGTCCTCGACTTTTATGCTATACGCTGCTATTCGCTGCATTTCTGCGCTCAGCATTGCTCTACTATACTCTGCTCGACTCAGGGGTTGCGAGAAGTAGCGATCGCGGAACGTTACGTTGAGTTATATTACGTTTGGTTAAGTTATGTTAGGCTATGTTTAGTCAGTGTAGCTTTGACTTTCGTGCTGTACCCTGTTGTTCGGTGGATTTCTGTGATATACATTGCTCTACCACGTTTTGCTAGGCTATGGGGAGGCCAGCTATAGTGGTCTCTGCATGTCATGTTGAGCAAGGCTACGTTTGGTTAGGTTCGGTTTGGTCAGGTTGGGTTCGTGTATCTTTGACTTTTTTCCTGTACACTGCAATGCGGTGGATTACTGCCCTCTACATTTCTCTACTATTCACAGCCCGACTATGGTGAGGCGATCAATAGCTGCCGTGGCACCTTAGGTTGCGTTATGTTACGTTTGGTTAGGTTTGGTTAGGCCAGGTTATGCCAGGATAACCTCGACATTGGTAACATGCACTAACATTCGGTGGGTTTCTGCGCTCCACACTGCTCTACCACAATATGTCCGACTCTGGAGGTGAGCAATATCGGATATGGCACGTTAGTTTGTTTTAGGTTATGTTTGATTAAGTCAGGTTAATTGATGTATGGCTATGATACCTTTGACTTTCGTGCTACACACTGTTATTCGGTGTATTTCTGTGATCTACTGAGCTCTAGTACATTCTGCTTTGCACCGGGGAGGCCAGGAGCGGTGGTCGTGGTACGTCATGTTGGGTTATGTTACGTCTGGCTAGCTTAGGATTGGCTACTTAGTCTTTTTCGCTATACACCGCTCGAACGTGCGTTCCTGCGCTCCAATGTGCGCTAATATGCTCTGCTGGTCTATGATGTGACCAGTAGCAGTGGTCCCTGGACGTTAGGTTGAGTAAGCTTACGTTTCCTTAGGTATTTGACTTTTGTGCTATACTCTGCTGTTCGGTGGACCTTTGCGCTCTACCTTCCTCTAATATGCTCGCTTTGGCTCTGGGGTGGCCACTAATAGAGTTCTCGGCACTCCAGTGTGTGTTATGTTATGTTTCCTTAGCGTGGGTTGGGAAGGTTTGGTTAGGGTTTCTTTGACCCTTACCCTGCAAACTGCTGTTCGGTGGATTTCTACGTTCTACATTGCTCTACTATACTCTGCTCGACACTGTGGAGTCGAGCGATAGTTGTCGCAGCACGTTACGCTGTGTTAGGTTATGTTTGGTTAGGTTAGGGTATGTTATGTTTGGTAAGTGTCGCTCTGTCTTTCGAGCTATACACTGTTATTCGCCGGACTGCTGCGCTCTAATTTGCTCTAACATGCTCTGCTTGGCTCTACGTAGGCCATCAATAGCGGTCGCGGCACGTTATGTTGAGTTAGACTACGTTTGGTTTGGGTAGGTTAGGTCAGGTTACGTTAGTGTGTCTCTGACTTTCGTGCTCTACACTGCAGTGCGGTGGATATCTTAGCTCCACTGTGATCTGGTATTTTCTGCTTGGCTCTGTGGGGGCCGGCAATAGTGATCTCGGCACGCTAGTTCGAGTCACGCTACGTTTCTTTATGTTTCGATTGGTCAGGTTAGGATAGGGAATACTAGGCTTTTGCGGCATACACTGCTATCAGGTGTATTTTTGCACTCTTCTCTGCTCTAATATGTACTGTTTGGCTCTGGGGTTGCCAGTCTCGGTACTTTATGTAGAGATAGGTTCCGTTTCGTTAGGTTGGTTTAGGATGGCTTGATTAGGGTTTCTAAATGCTTGCGCTGTACACAGCTGTACTGTGGATTTCTGCGCTCTAATGTGCTCTCACAAGCTCTGCTTGTCTCCACGAAGGCCATCAATAGCGGTCGCGGCTCGTTATGTTGTGTTATGCTATGTTTGGCTCGGTTCGGTTATGCTAGGTGAGGTTAGGATATCCTCGACCTTTGTGGTTTACACTGCTATTCGGTGGATCTCTGCGATTTAAATTGTTCTGCTATACTCTGCTCGTCTCTGGAGGGGCCAGCAATAGTGCTCTCGTCATGTTACGTTGAGTTAGGTACGCTTGGTTATGTTACATTTGGTTAGGTCAGGATACGATAGCTTAGAATTTTGTGCTATATACCACTATTCGGTGGGTTTCTGCCCCCTCATGTGCTATAATACGCTCTGCTTGCCTCTGGGATGGCCATTAATAGTGATCTCGGTACGTTAATTTGAGTTAGGTTACGATCCGGTGGGTTAGGTTAGGAATGCTCGGTTACGGTTTCTACGAATTTTGAGTTATAAACTGTTATTCGGTGGGTTCCTGCGCCCTCCATAGCTCTACTATACTCTGCTCGACTATGGGGAGGCGAGAAATAGTGAACGTGGCACGTCAGGTTGAGTTAGCTAACATACTGTTATGTTAGGTTAGGATAGCTTTGGCTAGCTTTCCCTTGACATTCGTAATATACACTTTTATTCGGTGGATTTCTGTTATACATTCTGCTCTACTACATTATGATTGGGCCTGAAGATGTCAGGAGTAGTGGTCGCGGCACGTTATGTTCAGCTATGCTTCGTTTTTTTAGGATAGGTTTTGTCAGGTTAGGTTAGGTTTTCTTCAACTTTAGTGCTGTTCACTGCTATTCGGTGAATTTCTGCGGTCTACTGTGCTCTAGTATATTCTGCTTGTCTCCGCGGAAGCCAGCAGTAGCTGTCTCGTCGTGTTTGGCTTGTATAGGCTCCGTTTGGATTTGCTTCGTTTGGCTAGGTTAGGATATGCTGCAATAGCTTTTGTGCTGTACTCTGCTATTCGGTGTATTTTTGCGGTCTACTTTGCTCTTATATGTTCTGCTTGTCTCTACGAAGGGCATCAATAGCGGCCACGGCACTTTATGTTGCGTTAGACTACGTTTGGTTAGGGTAGGTTGGGTCTGGTTAGGTTAGGGTATCTTCGGCTTTCGTGGTATACACTGCTCTTCGGAGGATATCCGCGCTCAATTGTGCTCTACTATGTTCTGCTTGGCCCAGGGGTGATCAGCAATAGTTGTCGCGGCACGTTATATGGAGTTAGGCTACGTTTTATTTGGTTATGTCTGGTTACGTTTGGCAAGGATGGCTTCGACTTTCGTAGTATACACAATTATCCGGTGGGTTCCTGTCACCTACTGTGCTCGACTACATTCTGCTTGGCTCCAGTGGTCGTGGCACATTGTGTTGATTTACGCTACGTTTGGTTAGGTTAGGTTATGTTAGGTTATGCTTGAATGTCTTCGACTTTTGCGCTATTCACTGCGAAGCGGTATATTTACGCGCACTACTGAGCTATAGTACACTCTGCTTGCCTCTGTCGAGGTCAGCAATAGTTTTCTCGTCATCCTAGGTTGAGTTCGTATTTGATATACTATGTTTGGCTAGGTTAGGATAGGCTACTATGACTTCCGTGCTTTACGCTGCTATTCCGCGGGTTTCTGTGTTCCACTCTGCGCTGCTATTTTCTGCTTGGCTCTGGGGAGAGCAGGAGCAGCTATAGCGGCACGTCATGTTGAGTAATACTACGTTTGGTTATATCAGGCATGGTAAGGTTACTGCGAGATGTGTTTGACTTTTATGCTGTACTTTGCAATGTGGCGGATTTCTACTCTCCGTTGTGCTGTAGTATGCTCGGCTTGGCACTGGCGAGGCCAGCAATAGTGCTGTCGGCACGTTAGGTTTTGTTAGGCTGCGTTTGGTTTGGTTTGCTTCGGGGCGGTTAGGATAGAATAGCTAAGTCTTTTGTGCTATACACCGCTATCCGCGGATATCTCCGCTCTGCCGTGTTGTAACATTTTCTGCCTGGCTCTGTCGCGGCCAGCAACAGCGGTCGCGGCGTTTTACGTTCAGATAGGCTACGTACGTAAATGAAAAGTTTGGTCCGGTTAGGAGAAGGTAGCTTAGGGTTATGATCCATTCACTGCTATTCGGTGGATGTCTGCGTCCTACTGCGCTCTAATATGTTCGCCTTGGCTCTAGTGTGGCCACTAATAGTGGTCTCGTCACGATAGGTTATGTTATGTTACGTTTCGTTAGTGTAAGTTAGGAAGGTTTGGTTGGGACTTCTTTGACTTTTGTGCTGTACACACAAGTTCGGTGGATTTCTGCGCTCCACGTTGCTCGACTATACTCTGCTCGACACTGAGGAGGCGAGCAATAGTGGTCACGGCACGCTACCTTGAATTAGTTTATGTTCGGCTGTTAGGTAAGGTTGTGCTTGGCAATTCTTGCTTTGGCCTTCGTAATGTGCACTGCTGTTCCGTGGATTTCTGTGATCCAGTCTGCTCTACTACATCATGGTTGGGTCCGAAGATGCCAGGAGTAGTTGTCGCGGCACGTTATGTTCGGCTATGCTACGTTTTCTTTCAGGATAGGTTGTGTCAGGTTAGGTTAGGTTATCCTCGACTTTTTTGCTGTACACTGCTGTTCGGTGGATTTCTGCGCACTACGTTGCTCTACTATACTGTGCCCGACTATGGGGAGGCGAGAAATAGTGGCCGCTACGCGCTGGACTTGGTTGTATTACGCTTCGTTGTGTTAGGTTAGGGTATCTTCGGCTTTTCTGCTATTCAATGAAATGCGGTGGATTTCTGTGCTATACTGTGCTCCGAAACATTCTTCTTTTCTCTGTGGAGGCGGGCAATGGTGGTCTCGTCATGTTAGGTTGAGCTATGTTACGTTTGGCATGCCAAGTTTGGCTATGTTGGAATATGCTACAAGGCCTTTTGTGATTTGCACTGCTTTTCGGTGGATTTCTATGATCTACAGTGCAATACGGCATTCTGCTTTGTTCCGGGGAGGCCAGGAGCAGTGTTCGCGACGCGTCATGTCGGGTTATGCTGCGTACGGTTAGGTTAGATTAGGTCATGTTATGTTAGTATATCTACCTATTATGTGCTATTCACTGCATGGTGGTGGATTTCTGCGATCTACTGCGCCCTGGTACATACTGCTTTTCTCTATGGAGGCCAGGAATAGTGGCCTCGTCGTGGTAGGTTGAGTTAGGCTACGTTTGGATGTGTTACGTTTGACAAGATTAGGATAGGCTACTTTGACCTTTGGGCTATACATTGCTATTTGGTGGATATCAGCGCTCTAGTGTCCTCTAGTATGCTCCTCCTGGCTCTGGGGAGGCCAGAAGCATTGGACTCGTCACGTCATGCTTAGTTACACCACGTTTGGATAGGTTAGGTAAAGTCCGCTTAGGTCCGGGTATGTCTGACTTTTGTGCAATACACTGCAGTGCGTTGGGTTTCTGCGCTCTACTGTGCTCTGATATGTGTTGCTTGTCTCTGGGGAGGGCAGTAATAGTACTCGGCACTTCTGCTTGAGTTAGGTTACGTTCCGTTCTGTTAGGTTATAATGGCTTGGTTTGGATTTCTTTGACATTTGTGATATGCACTGCTGTACAGAGGATGTCCGCGCTCTACATTGCTCTACCACACTCCGCTCGACCCTTGGGAGGCGAGCAATAGGGGTCGTGGCACGTTACGTTGTTTTGGGTATGTTTGGTTAGGTAAGGTTTGGTGAGGTTTGGTTAGGATGACTTCGACTTCCGTGCTCTACACTGCTTTTCGGTGGATTTCTGTGATCTACAGCCCTCTACTGTATTCTGCTTCACACTGGGGCAGCCAGCAATAGTGGTCTCGGCACGCTAGGTTGAGTTTGGCTACGTTGGGTGGTGTTAGGCTAGCATAGTAGAGACTTTTGCATTATACGCTGCTATCCGCGGATATCTGCGCCCTACTGTGTTCCAATATTTTCTGCTTTTCTCTGGCTAGGTCAACAATAGTGGTTTCGGCACGTTAAGCTGGTTTATGTTACGTTTTGCTAGGTTAGGTTATGTCAAGCTCGGTCAGGTTGTCTCCGACTTTCGTGCTGTACACTCCAGTTCGGCGCATTGCTGCACTCAACTGTGCTCCGCTATATTCTGCTTGGCCTTGGGGAGTCAAGCAAAGATCGCGGCACGTTATATTGTGTTAGGCTACGTTTGACTATGTCATGTTAGGCTGTGTTTCGTTGGGATGTCTTAGCCTTTCGCGCTATACACTATTATGCGGCGGTTTCTTGCGATCTACTATGCTGTACTATATTCTGCTTGGCTCTGTGGAGCTCGATAGCAATGGTCGCGTCACGCTCTGTTGATTTACGCTACGTTTGTTTGGGTTAGGTTAGGTTGGGTTATGTTAGGATATCCACAACTTTTGTGCTGTTCACTGTAATGCGGAGGATCTCAGCGCTATACTGTCCTCCAGTACATTCTTGTTGTCTCTGTTGTGGCGAGAAATGGTGGTCTCTTCAAGTTAGGTTTAGTTACGCTGCGTTTGTACATGCCACGTTTGGATTAGTTAGAATATGCTACTTTGTCTTTTGTGCTTTTCACTGCTATTCGGCGGATTTCTGTGACATACTGTGCTGTAATACATCCTGCTTTACTCCGTGGAGGTCAGGAGCAGTGGTCGCGGAGCGTCATGTTTGGTTAGGCTGCGTTTGGTTAGGTTAGGTTAGGTCAGGTTAGGTTAAGTTGTCAAAGACTATTGCGCTCTTCACTGAAATGCGGTAGATTTCTGCGCCCTACTGTCCCCTATTTCATTCTGCTTGTCTCTGTGGAAGCCAGCAATATTGGTCTCATCATGTCAGGTTGAGTTAGGCTACGTTTGCGTGTGTTGCGTTTGGCTAGGTTAAAATACGCTACTTTGACTTTTGTGCTATTCACTGTTGTGCTATTCACTGTTGCTCTGGGGATGCCAGCAGTAGTGGTCTCCATACGTTAGGTTGTGCTTAGGTACGTCTGCTTATCTTACGTTTCGTTAAGTTAGGATAGAGTAGCCTAGGATTTTGTGCCATATGCTCCTATTCAGTGGACTTCTGAGCCCTACCGTGCGCTAATATTTCCTGCTTTGCTCAGTGGCGGCCAGTAATAGCACTCTCGGCGCATTAGGTTAGGTTAAGTTAGGTTAAGTTAGGAAGGCTTGGTTAGGATTTCTTTGACTTCTGTGCTATGCCCTGCTATTCTGCGTATGCCCGCGCCCTACATTGCTCTACTATACTCCGCTCGACTCTGGGGAGGCGACCAATATGGGTCGTGGCATGCTAGGTTGAGTTAGGATATGTTTAGTTAGGAAAGGTTAGGTAATGTTTGGTTAGGATGAGTTTGACTTTCATTCAATCCGATGGTTTTCTGTACTCAGCATTGCTCTTCTATACCCTGCTCGGCTCAGGGTGTCGAGCAATAGTGGTTCTGGCACGTTACGTTTAGTTATGTTACGTTTGGCTGTGCTTGGTTTGGTTAAGTTTGGTGAAGATATCCTTGACTCTCGTGCTATACACAGTTGCTCGGTGTATTTCTGTGATATACTGTGCAAGGTTGAGTTAAGCTAAGTTTGGCTAGGATAGTCAAAACTTTTGCGCTGTACACTGCTATCCGAAGGACTCGTGCGCTCTACTGTGCTCTAGTAGGCCCTGCTTGGCTCTGGTTAGGGCAGCAATAGCGGTCTCCGCAAGTTAATTTGAGTTAGGCTATGTTTAGTTATTTTCTGGTGGCTTGGATTGGGTCTGGGTAGCTTTGACTTTTCTGATATACACTGCGATTCTATGGACTTCCGCGTACTACCCTCCACTAATGTTATCTGTCTGGCCCTCGGGAGGCCAGTAATAATGGTCGCGGCACGTTAGGTTTAGTTAGCTTACGTTTGGTAATGTTACGGTTGGCTATGTTACGAGAGGATGGCTTTGACTTTAATGCTGTAGTCCGCTATTGGGCGGATTTCTGCGCCTTGCTGTGCTCTAATGTTTTCAGCTTCGCTCTGGGAAGGCCAGCAATACTGATCACGGCTCGTTATGTTGAGGCATATTACGTACGGTCAGGTTGTGTTAAGCTAAGTTTGGTTAGGATGTTCTCAACTTTTGTGCTGTACACTACTATCCCATGGACTCCTGGTCTCGACTGTGCTCCAGCATGTCCTGCTTGGCTCTAGGGAGGGCAACAATAGTGGTCTCGGCACGTTAGGATGAGTTAGACTATGTTTGGTTATGCTCCCTTGGTTTGGGTTATGCTTGGGTAGCTTTGACCTTTTGATATAGACTGCGATTGTATGGATTTCTGCGTTCTACTCTCCACTAATGTGTCCTGCCTTGTCCGGGGAGGGCCGGCGATTGCGGTCGCAGTACGTTAGGTTGAGTTACGATACGCTTGGTTATTTCACGATTGGTGCCTATGAGAGCATATATATGACTTCATCCCCATAGTCTGTTATTGGGTGGATTCCTGCGCCCTACAGCGCTCTAATGCTTTCAGGTTGGCTCTGGGAAGGCCAGCAATAGTGGCCGCGGAACGCTACGATGGGACATGTTACGTTCTATTATGTTGGGTTGTGCTATGCATTGTAGGGGTAGCCTCATCTTTTGTACCCTGCACTGCTATTCGGCGGACTTCTGCCCTCTACTATACTCTAGTAAGTCCTGCTTTTCTCTGCCGATGGCAGCAATAGCGGGCTCGGCACTTTAGTTGGAGTTAGGCTATAATTGGTTGTGTTCTGATGCTTTTGGTTAGGCTTGGACTGCTATGTCTTTCCTGATACACATCTCGATTCTCTGTATTTATGCGTTCTGCACACCGCTAATGTGCTCTGCTTCACTCTGTGCAGGTCAGCAATAGTCTTCGCGGCACGTCAGGTTGAGTTAGGTTACGTTCGGTTAGGTTAGGGGAGGATGGCTTTGGCTTTGATGCTATATTCCTCTATTAGGTAGATCCCCGCACCATACGGTGCTCTAATATTTTCAGCTTGGTTATGGGGAGGCCAGCAATGGTAGTCTCGGACCGTTATGGTGAGTCAGGTTGCGTTCGGTTCGGTTGGGTTAGGCTAAGTTTGGTTAGGATAGCTTCATGTTTTTTGCTGCACACTGCTATTCGATGGATTTCTGCGATCTACTGCGCCGCAGTGCGCCCAGCATAGATCTGCTGAGGGCAGCAATAGCGGACTCGACACGTAAGGTTGAGTTAGACTGTGTTCGGTTATGTTCCGTTGGTTTGTGTTAGGTTTGGGTAGCTCTGACTATTCCGATATACACTGCGATTCTAGGGATTTCTGCACACTACTCTCCACCAGTGAGTTCTGCTTGGCTCTGCAGAGGAAAGCAGTAGTGGTCGCGGCAGGTTAGGCTGTGTTAGGTTACGTTTGGTTATGTTAAGGTTGGTTTGGTTAGGAGAGGGTAGCTTTAACCTTAGTCTCATAGTCTGATATTAGGTGGATTTCTGCGCCCTAATGTGCTGCAATATTTTCAGCTTGCCTTTGGGATGGTCAGCGATCGTTACCTTGCGGGGTCGCGGTGCGTTACGTTGTGTCATATTTCGTTCGGTTAGGTTGTGCACGGATAAGTTCGGTTAGTTTAGCTTCAGCGATTATACTGCGCACTGCAATTCGATGGAATTCTGCGCTCCATTGATTTCTAGTATGCCCTGCTTGTCTCTGGAGACGCGAACAATGGTGTTTGCGGCACGTTAGCTTGTGTTACGTTACGTTGGGTAAGGTTAGGCTACGTAGGTTTTGATATCTTTCACTTCTGTGCTTTACAATGCAACGCGTCGGATATCTGTGCACTATTGTTCTCGCTGGATACGCGGAAGTCAGCAATAGTGGTCTGGGCGCTTTAGGTTTGTTTAGGTTACGTTTGGTTTCGTTGCGCTTGGCGATGTTGGGTTAGGGTTGCTTTGACTTTTGCGCTATAAACTGCTTTTCGGTGGATTTCTGCGCCCTACATAGTACTGATTGGCTGCGCTTGTCTCTGGGGAGGCCGGGAATTGTGGTCTCGGCACGTTAGGTCGAGATATGTTACGTTCGGTAAGGTTAGGTTAGTTTGGGTCTGGTTACGATAGCTACGAATTTTCTGGTATGCACTTCCATTATATGAGCCCCTCCGCCTTACCCTTCGCTGAAAAGTTCTGGGTGGCTATGTGGGGGCCAGCAGTACTGCTCTAGGTACGTCAGGTGATGTTCGGTTGCGTTTGGTTGTGTTGCGCTTGGTTAGGTTGGGACGGAGTAACTTTTAATTTTGTGCCACGCACTGCTATTCCGTGGGTTTCTGCGCTCTACATTGCACTACTATACCATGCTCCACTCTGAAGTGGCCAGCAACAGCGGCCGTGCCACGATAGCTTGAGTTGGTTTACGTTTGGTCAGGCCAGCTTGGGCTATGTATGGTCATGATGGCTTCGACTTTTGCCCTATGCACTGCTATTCGCCTTGATTCCTGCTCTCGACTGTTCACTAATACGCACTGCTTAGCTGCGTGGATGTCAGATATTGGGGTCTCGAAACGTTAGGTTGTGGTGTGTTACGTTTGGTTAGGTTACGCGTGTTTAGGTTAGGTTCGGGTAGCTACGAGCTTTCTGCTATATACTGCGACTCTTTGGGTTTCTGCTATCTATTCTCCTTTAGTTAGTTCTGTTTGGCTTCGTGGAGGCAAGCGATAGTGGTCGCGTCACGTTAGGTTCAGTTAGGTTACGTTTGAGTACGTCACGAATGGTGTGGTTAGGAGGGGCTAGCATTGACTTTTGCGCTATTCACTGCTATTCAACGGATTTCTGCTATCTACTGTTATCAAATACGTTCAGCTTGTCTCTCGGAGGGCCAGCATTAGTGATATCGGCACGTTACGTTGTGTTAGCCCACATTTGGTTAGGTTATGTTAGGTCAGGTTAGGTTACGGTCTCATTGACTCATTTGCTTTACACTGCAATGCGGCGGATTTCTGAATTCTGCTGTGCCGTAACATATTCCGATTGTCTCTGTATAAGTCAGCAATAGTGGCCTAGGCGCCCTAGGTCGCGTTACGTTACGTTCGGGTATGCTACGTATGGCTAGGTTAGGCTAAGGTAGCTATGTATTTTGAACTATACACGGATATTCGGTGGATTTCTGCGCTCTAATCTGCTCTAACATGCTCTGCTTGACTTTGGGGATTCCAGCGATAGTGCTGGTGGCGCGTTCGGTTCAGTTACGATACGTTTAATTATGTTACGTTTGGATTGGTTAAGACACCATAGCTTTGTCTTTTGAGCTATGCAGTGTTAATCGGTGGATTCCTGCGCTCCGCTGTGCTCTACTGTACTCTGCTCCACTCTGGGGTGGCAAGCAACAGTGGTCGTGGCACGAAAGTTTGAGATATATTGCCCTTGGTCAGGTTAGGTTGGGTTAGTGTACGTCAGGGTGGCTTCGACTTTCGTGGTATACGCTGCCATTCGTTGGACTTCTGCGATCTAATCCGCTCGCTATGTTCCGCTAGGAACTGGGGAGGCCAAAAACAGTGATCCAGGCACGTTACGTTGGATTATGTTGTTCTTGGTTATGTTACGTTTGGTTAGGTTAGTACAGCATAACTTCGACTTTTGCGCTATGCACCACTATTCGGTGGATTTCTGCACACTATATTGCCCTCCTATAATCTGCTCGACCCTGGGGTGGCCAGCAATAGCGGTCGCGGCACGATAAGTTGAGTTATATCACGTTTGGATAGGCTAGGTTGGGTTAGGTTTGGTTATGGTGGCATT
>NW_016917550.1:12826-14663 GCF_001483705.2 Eufriesea mexicana
TGTCCAGCTCGGTTGCGTGAATGCCAGCAATAGTGGTCTCAGCGCGTTACGCTAAGGTATGCTACGTTTGGGGAGGTTTGGTTAGGTCATGTTGGGTTAGGATATCTTTGTCTTTTGTGCTTTACGCTGCAATGCGGCGGTTTTATGCAATCTAATGTACTTTAGTATATTCTGCTTGACTCTGGGAAGGCCAGGAACATCTGTCGCGGCTCCATAGGTTGTGCTATGTTACGATTTTGAATGTTACGTTTGGTTAGGTTCGTAGGGGAGAGCTTAAAGTTTTGTGCTATACACTGCCACTCGGTTATTATCTGCTCTATTCTGTTCCTTACTATACTCTGCTCGACTCTGGGGAGGCCAGCAATAGTACTCGCTGCACGTGAGGTTGAGTTAGGATACGTTCGGTTATGTTACGATTGTCTAAGTTAGGAGAGGATAGCTTTGACTTTTGTGCTATAGACTGCTGTTCGGTCGATTGCATCGCTCCACTGTGATCTAATGAGCTCTGCTTTGCTATGGGGAGGCCAGAAACAGTGGCCGCGTCTCGTTAGGTAGAGTTAGGTTACGTTTGGTTTGGTTATTTTCATTTGGGTTAGGTTTAGATGACTACGACTTTTCCGCTACACATTGCGGTTCTATGGATACTTGAGCCTTACCCTACTCTAATATGCTCTGATTGACTCTATGGATGCCACCAATACTGGTTGCGGCACGCTAGAACGACTGTGATTTCCTACGGTTTGGTAATGTTCGGTTAGGTTATGATAGCTTTGACTGCTTGCCCAGCTCTTATAATCTATGGACATCTATCCGCTACTGCTCTCTGTCATATTCCGCTCCTGTGTGGGGACGCCAGCAATAGTGTTCGCGGCACGTTAGGTTGAGTCATGTTACGTTTGGTTAGGTTAGGTTAGGTTAGGTTAGGTTTGTTCTGGGCACCTTTGACTGGCGTCGGCACGTTAGGTTTTGTTAGGTTACGTTTGGTTATGTTACCTTTGGTTAAGTTAGGAAAGGATGGATCTGACTTTTGTACTATACACTGCTACGCGGAAGATTTCTGCGCTCTGCTGTGCCATCATATATTCTGCTTGGCTCTGGGATGCCAGCAATGGTAGTCACGGCTCGATTGGTTGCGTTAGTTCACTCGTGGTTATGTCAGGTTATTCTGAGATAGGTTAGTAGAGCTTGGTCTTTTCTACTATACATTGGCCTTCGTTCGACCTCTGCGCCCTACTTTGCTTTAATATATTCTGCTTGGCGATGGGGAGGCCAGTTAGAGCGGACTCGGCTCGTTAGGTTTACTTAGTCTGCGTTTGGTTGGATTAGGTATTGTCGGGTAAGGTTAGAGTACCTCTGACATTTGTGCTATTCGCAGCTGTTTGGTGCCCTCCTGCGCTCTACTGTACACTAGCGTATTCTGCTTGGCTCTGGGGATACAAGTAATAGTGGCCCGGCACCTCAGGTTAAGTTATGTAACGTTTGGCTTTATTACGTTTGGACATGTTGGGATAGGATGGCGATGACTTTTACCATATACACTGCTATTCGCTCCATTGTTACTATCTACATTGCTCTACAATACTCTGCTCGACTATTCAGAGGCAAGAGATAGTGGCCGCTGCTTGTTATGATATGCTAAGTTGCGTTTCGGTACGTTACAATTAGATTGGCTCGGAGAGGACAGCTTTGACGTTCGTGTTATTTACTGCCGTGCACGAATATGCTCTGCTTGGCTCTGGGCAGCGCAGTAATAGTGGTCTCGGTACGTTAGGAATAGTTAGCCAACGTTTGATTAGGTTAGGTTAGGGCATATTTGGCTGTAGTGGTATACGCTACT
>NW_016917551.1:0-591 GCF_001483705.2 Eufriesea mexicana
GTACACTGCAATTCGGTGGACTTCCGCGATTTACTGTGCCCTAGTATGGCCTGCTTGGCTCTGTGGAGGGCAACAAGAACGGTCTCGGCATGTTAGTGTAGAGTCATGTTACGTTTCGTTATGTTTCGGATGGGTTTGTTAGGACAGGGTAGCTTTGCCTTTAGTGATATAGCCTGTTATCAGATGAATTCCTGCTCCCTACAGGGCTCTAATATTTTCAACTTGGCTCTGGCAAATCCAGCGATAGTGGTCTCGGCACGTCATGACGAGTTAGGTTACGTTCGGTAAGGCTAGGTCAGGCTAGGTTTGGTCAGAATAGCGTTAACTTTTGTGCTGTACACTGCTATTCGGTGGATTCCTGCGCTCCACTGTGTACTGGCATGCCCTGCTTTGCTCTGGGGAGGCCATTAATTGTAGTCTCGGCGCGTTAGGTTTATTTAGGCTACGTTTGTCTACGTTACGTTTATTGGGTTAGGCTTGGATTTATGTGTCTTTCGCGGTATCGATGGATTTCTGCGCTCTACTGTGCTCTACTATACTCCGTATGGTCATGGGGAGCCCATCAATATTTGTCGAGGCTAGTTATATTCA
>NW_016917552.1:0-9399 GCF_001483705.2 Eufriesea mexicana
AAGATAGAATCCAGAAAAGTCAATTGCGCAGCACGAATTCACAGCCACTGACACATGCGGCACTATTTTAGGAAAACGCACGCTCAAAACCGGAAAAAAATATCCAATCCCGTTAATGAAGAATTCACTCTACGCTGCTAGACGAAAAAATCCGAATTCAAAAGCCTAATTTCAAAGATAGAATCCAAAAAAGTATATTGCGCAGCACGATTTCACAGCCACTGACACATTCGGCACTATTTTAGGGAAATGCATGCTCGAAATTGAAAGAAAGTAATCAATCCCGTTAGAGAAAATTCTGCTCTACGCTGTTAGACGAAAAAATCCGAATCCGAAAACCTAATTTCAAAGATAGAATCCAAAAAAGTCAATTGAGCAGCACGATTTGACAGCCACTAACACATTCGGCATTATTTTACGAAAATGCACTCTAAAAACGCAAAAAAAATATCCAATCACGTTAAGGAAGAAATTACTCTACGCTGTTATGCCGAAAAAATCTAACCGAAAAGCCTAATTTCAGAAATATAGGCGAATAGAGTTTACTGTTTAGGACGATTTCACAGACACTTGCTTTTCCGTTACTTTGTTTCATATATGCACCTTCAATCGTAATATAATTGCCCTACTGGGTGGAGAACAGCCTATTCTATGCAGTAGTAAGGAAATATTCTAATCCACAATTGAAATTTAGAATGTAAAAGAGATAATTTATAATTATGTTGCAATGGAGCGTCAAGATTGAAGAAAAATTGAAGAAACTGTTTAAAAGCTGCCTATTCAGAGTAATGTTGATCAAATATTCCAACGAACTGTCGAAATCTATAATCTTCTATAGCCGATAATAACGGACAATGCGGTAGTATTATAGGATCGCGCACTCACATCACTTCATTTCTCACATGTGTCGTTACACGGTTTACACTATGTAACATCACTTTTTTTCACTTGTAGTATATTACCACCGTAGAAATGTTCACAGTTAGTAATCTTGAACTTCGTAAAGTAATTAAAACATCAATCAGCGATATCACTACTTCACGAAATGTTCTGAGATTTAATGTTTCATTTTGACGCGTGAGAATATTCTACCATGTTACCGTTATGCCCGTTTGCCGCCAACTGGAAGTTGGCTGCAGCCGGATATGCTAAGTATTTTTGTAGCGGGAAAATGTTGCATCTTTGAAATAGCTATGTGATAAAGTATGGATGTGAAATATCAAACGATGTCTCTTATATTTAATAATGTCAATGAAGCAAATGTAAATATATTTTTGTTGCGAAAAACTCCAAATTTCTATAATTAATTCATGAACTGAAATTATTAATTATTCTATTACACTAATGGAAAGACAAACCATTAGTATCTTCGGCAATGGTTCAAACACTCTATGCAATAATCACCAATAATGAATTAAATAACAACGAATTCATATCCAGACTTATATTAGAAGGCTCGCTAAGGCTGTGTCTTCACGATGCAATTATAAAAGTTGATGAATTATTTATAGACGAACATTAAGTCACAGACGAAGGCGAGTGATTTTGTTCTTGGTAAAAAAAAAAATGAAATTACGATGGTTATATACTTAGGTACCTTTTATTCACTTTGGAAGTTTCACATATACACGTTAATTATTAGCAACATAATTTTTCGGTTCCTTTTTTATTCCTCTCAATTTATTTTTTATTCTTTCCTTCATTACCCGGAAAATATAAATATAAGACAGTTAATGAAAAATCCTACTTCCTATAACATAGTTATAATGTAAACAATAAACTAACTCTTTCTCTTTTTTTCTAACTTCTAATTCTTCTTGAGTTTTTACTTCATCGTCACTTTCTCAATCGCTATTACAATCTTTTTGCCTTTCCTTATTTGTAGGTCCAGGTGGTTCAACAGCTGATTGTGAGCTTTATTTTGAATCCGTTAAACTAATGAACTGATTTGCCCTTACTACTAAACTTTTTATTTAATATCACAGATTCTTCTTCATCTTCCTGTGCTTCTTCACCAAATGATAAAAGATTGAAATCTCTGTAACAAAATTTTTCATTACAAAGAACAATACTATCAGGGCTAAATTCTGCAAACATATATGATTTTTACTTTACTGCTGCTGTTTCAGTTTTTGAATTGTCCTTTACTCCTTCACTTTCCTGTACTATTATTCTTGGTATAATATCAGAAAATGGATTGTTGAATATTATAGTTTTTATCAATCTTGGGCGACAAAGTGATCTATCATTCTATAAAAAAGGGGCATTATTATATTTATATGAATTCATGATATATTTTCTTGTAAATGTTAAATTTACCTCATCTACAAGTGCTTCTTCCAGTTTAAGCATGTTATATATCGTTTCTGCAGTAACTTTACCAAAGAGTGTATGTTTATTCTGCAAAGTTGGTGTAGAACTAAAACTGAAGAAGAATTGGGAACCATTGTCATCTTTTCCAGCATTAGCCATAGCAATTAAATCTTGTCGACGAAAACGTAATCTTGTATGAAATTTGTCCTAAAACACATATATCTAATAATTATTTTTGAATTGCTGCTTTTATAGTTTCCAGGTTTCTATATATATTTCTACACATTTATGCCTTAATGCAAGATTTACACTCTATGTTCAATTTATATTTAACTTTTATAACTATTATAAGGTGTCCATTCTACATCTCTTCAGTGAGTCCCATATTTGCTTGACGATGCCACACATCCTTCTCTCTGATACGTATGCTGCCCCTCTTATGTTTCTTGACTCGACATAATATGTATCTTCTCTTCTCACTGCTTTCATTGGAATCACTCTCTTTTCTTTATATACCTCAGCTCCATCATTCTTAAATTTAACACATTGGCAATCATTGACTTTGACCACTGATATTAATATTTATTTAGATCAGGAATACAACATATCTTTCAATCTCACTGTATTCTCTATATTTAGTTGTTATAAGAGGCCATCACCTAAATTAATTTTATTCCTTTGTCTGCCTAAGCCATTCCCATTTTCTGAATCCTTATTTGACCATCAAAGATTTCTATCTTGTATGTCATATGGCTAGCCAACCTAGAATCCAATAGACATATCATAACTTACATATTTGTACTGCTGCTTCAATTTTTTCTCACTATAAAATATAATTCTTCTACATCTAATGGCTCTACGCTGATGATATTCCATGAGTCCAATATTTTTCTACTGTTGCACATGCCTGTTTATTTCAACAGAATATTTCCTTTTCTAACTTACACTATTTAATTATAACTAAAGGTTATGTGAATACAAATACTTACATTCTTTTCGTGATGCAGGCACACCTGCATGGTCAGAACAATGCTTCCGGCGTTTGTTTGTAATTTTTTCTCATTTCCCATGCACTCTCCTGTTCACTTGGAGAAAAATTAACAAATCGCTCAATTTCTGTGTTTAATTTATGAAATTTTATAATTGCGTTGTAAAGGCGTACCTTTGCATATTTGTCGTCTGCCAGGTAAAGAAATGAATGCTGATTGTCTAATTAAAACCGCTGTTTCGGCTGAATTTATTAAAGAATGTAGAAAACTTTATGATTTTATTTATTAAAATAAATTAAAATATATTAGGTGCACGTAATCAGAGTTAGTAAACTATTTGAGAAACTATTCCAAAATCATAGATGGCGCTGATCGCAGGCGGTAAAATTTGTATTCGAACTGGATACTAGAAATCAATTCGACAGTAGAAAATTAATAAATTGCCAAGTTTTTGTAATTAATTCATGAAAATTTATAGCTGCACAGCAAAGTTGGAATTATAGGCAACATTCTTATAGGATGTTTAATTTAATAATTAATACTTACATGAGCGATAGGTTTTGTATTTCCTGTAGTAAACAAGATTGCTATAGAAAAGTATTTTTCTTACATAATATTATTATTTTGTAATAAATATAAACTAGCATAAGGAAGCGTAAAGAATAAATTTTTTTATGAAGAAACTTTATTTATAATTGTGTATTTACAATGTTTTCATAGGCGAAAAATAAAAACAAAACAAAAAATATATTTAAAAGAATTATCAAAACTATGGACGGGAATCGAACCCCGGTCCTCCAGTATATCAATTCTCGATCGTCCATGATTTTACATCATCTCCAACAATTCTCTAGACAATACTTTTTCTACTTTGCAGTACATTTTAATAATTTTACTTACCTCATACTTACCTTGTACTTACCTTCCCTTACTTGCAATTCCTCCCCTTACTTACCTTAATCCCTCTTCATTTAAATATCATTTAAACAGATATTGCCCACTCTCTATTTTCAAATTCCAAAGGGAACATTGAAAATTTACAAGAGGTAGGAAATATCCTAAACTTTGTGCGCAGCTCTTAGCTTGGTATCGATTCCCAAAAATTATTCTTTGGAAAACGATACCAATTACCAGGTCTCACCACGTGGAGGTGGCTACGCATCGAGACCCGACATGCGCCCTAGTGGCGCAGCCTGCTGGCGCTACCTGTATCAAAGGTACCCTAATCTAACTTGGAGCGAATTAAGTTAAAATGACTCTACTGACACTTTATTATATTTCGTGTCTTACAAAAGGGGTTTCGGTTCGGTATACTGAAACTCTACTGTCGCAACGCTAAGATATTTTCAAGTTCCCATAAAAATAGGGAATGAAATATCAAACACGCGAGCTAATAGAAAATCGCGACGCGCCCGAACGAGTTCGCGATTATTCGAAAGACCGACTAGCCTAGGCGATGTACTCCCGTGTACAGAGATAACTTCATACCTCGGCACCCTCCCGATCGGGCCTAGCTCAATTCCAGTCACTGTCGCACTCGCCAAGACTTACACGTGGACCAAGGATAGTCCCTGAACCAATGAAACTTCTAGTGTCAACGCGAGGGCCCTGCTGGGCGGTTGCCGGCCAAGACAGACACTTCGCATCCCAGCCACACGGGGTAGAACTTAATCATCCCTGTGGTCTAACCGTAGATGGTACTAGTCCGTCAGCCAGCATGTGCCCGAGCCCCAGTCGCGTACGACTTAGGCAGCGGACCGCCCCGTCGAGGTCAGAAGACGCACTGATCCGAGGGGGTCACCCTGGAACCCGATGCATGACGAGATTGACAGTGACTGGAAATGAGTGTCGGAGACGAGTCGTGAGGATGACTTATGAAGCATGTACTTATCGAGTACACGAGAGCACGTCGCGTAGGCTAGTCGGTACTTACGAACGATCGCGATTATCGCGAGAACAATTATGTTCTATTTGCTAAACGAGGGGGATAAGAAAATGATAGAGAATTTATAAATTTCGCTCCAAGTTAGGTAGCTTACCTTTGTACAGATAGCGCGCACATGATACTTAGTCTATGGATCTATCTTATGATTACTTAAAAGTAAACGCACGCATCGTTCATTGATGTGTCGCAAACAGAATCTTGAGAAACCTAAAAGCTAAAACAGAATATATTATTGTTAATATGTAGCTGAAAGGAAAGGGATTAGTACGAGGAAACCATCAAGGATAATAACCAAATGGAACGAGCAAGCCAACGACGAGACCTGAGCAACATAACTACGAGACAGAAACATTCCAACGGTGAGATATAAACATACCAACGAGGAAGCGCTCGAGTATTATACGAAATACTCGAACGCTCTAACGAAAACAAATCGAACGGAAGTCGTAAAATTTGTGAAAGGAAAGATTTAGCCAACGATGAGACATAAGTAAACCAACGACGAAGCATTCGAATATTATACGAAATACTCGAATGCTGAAACAAAGACACATAGAATGAAAAAAATAAAATCTGCAAGAAGAAATTATTGTTAAATTATTTAAGAGAGTGGACAATGGCCACTGAATAGCCATTGATCTAGCCAACGATGATATACAATACAAATAAACCAACGACGAAGCATTCGAATATTGTACGAAATACTCGAATGCACAAACAATGAAAACTAGAATGAAAGAAATAATATCTGAAAGAAGAAAGATAATTAAAACCTGAAAGAAAAAATAATTAGTACCTGAAAGAAGGAATTATTGTTAAATTATTCAAGAGAGTGGACAATGGCCACTGAATAGCCATTGATCTAGCCAACGATGATATACAAATAAACCAACGACGAAGCATTCGCATAGTGTACAAAACACTTGAATGCACAAACAATGAAATCTAGAATAAAAGAAATAGAATCTGAAAGAAGAAATAATTAAAACCTGAAACAAAAAGAAAAAATATTAACGCGGTCCTTCCGAAGTCGAAGCAACAACTGGCTCGAGCCTGCACGCGGGCCCCTTATATAGCGGCGGCCGGGCGAAGATCGGCGAAAATTTCCGAACTTTACCGATTTGCTTAAAAGTTACTTTTCCGCTGTAATAACTAATAATTTATTAACTTTCTTGACTTTTATCGTTAATATACGTTGCAAACTATTTGTTATCGACAATTTTAATTTGTAATTAACAATAAATTTCTTAATTTATTAACTTCTTGTAAGTTTCGAATATATTCTAACACAAATACGTCGTTTGTTCAAGTAGTAGGCAATAATTTATTAACTTTTTCACTTTTACTATAAATATACGATGCGAACAATTTGTTAATAACAATATTAATTTGTTATTAACGATAAGTACAGTAATTTATAAACTTTTTGTAAATTGGTATATTGGTAGATATATTTTAACATAAATTTCTTATAAGTTCTAGTAATAACCAATAATTTATCAATTTTTTCACTTTTATTATGAATTTAAGCTGGGAACAATTTGTTACCAACAATATTAACTTGTTATTAACAATAAATATAATAATTCATAAACTTTTCGCAAATTAGTGGGATATTTTAACATAAATTAAACTCTAAGGTAAACTCTACCAGAAATAATATAATACCCAATGGATATTACAAATTAAAATTAACAACAGGCAACAGAGAACAAATACAGATTAAAATTATTAACATAATAACATTGTAATTACATATAATTCATTTTAATAAATCATACAAAGGTCGCTATAACCATAACTTCGTATCCAATCTTCTGTTCTAATTTTCTAATTAATACACGAAACATAGTTTTCCGAAAAAGGATAACGAATTAGGGAAGCGATTACCAGAACTTTGACCACGCGAAATCCCTTTTCTAATTTCTATTAAATACTCTACATTCTCGCGATTGTTGGACAAGCACACTGGAAGAAAAAGCACCGCTGAAAGTTGCAGGCGACGCGCAGCCTGCAGGCTGAACTTTCTCCGCATTGTTTCCTCTGAATTATTCTTGTATAGGGATGAAACATCGCCACCCTTGGCCAACTTTCGTGACACGAGGCGACTGCTTGTTTCCTGGCGCAGCGACACAGAAATTCGCGGAATTTTCGCGTTTTCCCCGTAGGCGTTTTTCCGGTTTCATGGAAAATATCGCAGCCGGTGAAAAGCGGGCTGCATTCCCGGTCGAACTGCGGGGGGCTAGGCCGGAGTATGGTGGAGAAAGGAGGGATTTGAATGGCCGGGAAAAGTTTGAATTAGACGGAATAGCGAAGCCAAGGGATTTCTCCTGAAATAACGGATCGATGAGCTTCTCCTTTCTCATCGTGACGATAGAATCGCTAGATACTCCGTTAGAAGGAATATCGGATCTTTATTATAGTAGGAATTTTCTTTATTGACTCGTTTTTCCTATAAAATAACTCTATCTCTTCACACATTGTCATTGTCATTGTCATCAAACCTGACAACTACTCTGACCAACGATTTGCAGGTGTATCAGGTCTTCTGTGATACTGCATGATGGCGAGCAGTGAAGGACACTAACAAAGTATTAACACGTTCGTCGTCCAACGCGATTCGGTTGAGTTTCTCGCGGGGCCCAAATCCTACAGACTGCCATTTACATACCAGCAAAGACCTTCAACCGTCGCTTAAGGCATAGACGTACCCAGGTGCATAACCCGCAATGGTAACGCAGGCGCTGACTTCTGCGAAGTCAGATATACCGGAGCGGACAGCGGTGAGTTTACTCGTCCGCTAAACTTTCGCGGATACCTTATATTCGCGAACCTGCAAGTGACCGAGCTTTATGCTGGTGACCCCGCCTCCTCGTGGCCCCCGCTGGAAACGTCGCGCCCCTGATTCGGTGCGATAGTGCCGATAGGACGGTCAACTCCTCGGATGATTCTTCACGAATGACGAGGGGGTTTTTCCAAGCTTGGTGCCCGCGCACTTCCGGGCGTGGGCGCCCCCCTGGCAGCGGTTTCAAACTGTCACCGTTGTAATAGGCCTGGCCTGAAACAACCATAGCGAACTCTGGTTTCTATTGCTATAAGAGACACTAAATGTCTGAGCGCTGGAAGGTCCGCCTCCTCGTGGCAGGGACGGTAACATCGGGTAAAACCGATGGCCAAGTGACCCAAAGAACTTAGCAAAGACAGGTTTGAAACTAAATATTGAACAGTCCAGCTAATAAGTAACGATGTTAAAGTCGCAATAAGACGATAAGAGAACTGAGGCAGCAATGAGTGGAAGCTCGGTGGCTGCATTAACTTAGACTCAATATATATATGTAGGATCGGGGTGGGTGGATAGGCTAAAGTAATGTTGCTTTACTTCTTCTTAAAATACAATAAGCTTATATTTATAGATATACTGACACACTATCTTAAAGACCGTGAAGGACTGTTAAAAGATCGCTAGAGACTGTCGCCCGCTTGTACCCTTATTTAAATCATTCATTCTGTCTTCATCTATACCCACGTTCTCTCTTCTCAATCGATCGGTCACGTATTCTAAACACTCAGGCGCATTCATAAACTTTCACTCGTTTATCGCATTCGGCTCTGTCATAAACATCCCTTACATTCGATCCTCTTGCACGCGGTCACTTTCTTTCCAAGCCCAAACACACTTAACATTCTTTCAGGGTTGTCCTTATATTTCATTCCCACATATATATATGTCTGAACGGTAGTACGTTATCGGACTGATGATTCGGATGGGTCTAGTACAGACACAGCTCGTTAAATGTTGGTCAACGGACCCTATTTACAATTTTCCATTTCCTGTAATCGTTTTGAATTACTATCAGCAAACTTGCATTTTGCAAATAACCAAACGATAGAACAGAGTAGCAGACTTGGTAAAGTTTTACCACTCATAAACATATCGACAGACAATTACGAAAAATGTAAAAACACTACGACCTATTGTTCCAATTGTCCAAAATCTCGACAAACGTGTTTAGACTGTTTTAACGAATCCAACGCGACATAGTGTAATGTAATATTTTACCCTAAATATAAATTAATAAAAAGTATAGTATAATGTGTATATTCTTAATATTTATATGTTGTATATCCTATATTTATAATTCAGTGATTATT
>NW_016917552.1:9453-10963 GCF_001483705.2 Eufriesea mexicana
AGAGCGTCACCCATATTTCGGTGACGGGGCCCCCACGGAAGCATACTCGTCACCCAGATGTGGGTGATAATATATAATATGCCAATTTCCAATTTAACATACGTTTAATGCACCAAAAACTAGGTACAATAATATATATGTAAAAGAAATGAAACATGCAAAAGGGTTACAAATGGAACTTAGACTATGAGATCGATGGCCCCAGCGTGGAGCACTCGCGATCTAAAATCAAACTTAATCTACTGCGCTTATCACTATAGTATATCTTAAGAAAATCTTAAATATAAGAAGGTCTGACTATACCAAGTGCTTCGACACTTAAATTTAAGATTTTTCAAAAAGTGAAGTTAATAAATTTGTGCAAAGAACGGCTCATATGGCAAGTAGAAAATGGTGTCGAAAAAGGTAATCAAATGCATCTTCTTCTGTGTATCACATAAAATTTCGAATCATATACTATCTCCTCGAAAACTAAATTTGCATGCCATTCAAATATATTTAGAGACTCCTCCCCAAAAATTTCTTAAAATCGACCGAATATTCATCGAAGTTCCATTGTGAATCGGGCAAATAATTATTAGCTACGAAATTTGTATCGTTAATAAAATTTTACTTCGAATTCCATTACAATATTATTCGGTTTATTTCTCATTTCACCAAACTGACAAATAACGAGCCAAAGGGTAACGGGCATTTTTTTCGCCCTTTGTCCCTGAAACTGAAATAAAAATCTAATTAGCGACGGACATTGTTACAATCGATCATGCCCGTAACGAAATACCTTCGACAATTTCCCTTCCATTTTCCACTCTGCTTCCCTCATCTTTGAACATCGGGATTAAAAACTCATTTCGATTATAAACGTAATTTCGCCATGGTTTCTTTACACGCGAAACATCGATGGAAGACAATCGTTATTAGCGGGCAGGGGTTGCCCGACGTCGTTGCAGTTATTTGCACGCGCGAAATCGTTTCCATTTATCGCGATCGGGGTAAAAGCGTTCGGTAAATCGAACGACGTTTACTGACTGAAATAATTTTATTAACAAAGGTAAGAGGATTTTGTTAATTACGATTTTTACACAGGCGGCACATCCTCCGGGGAAATGGTCAGCGTTAATTAAAATTATGGTGGGCTGCGCGATAATACGCGGATATCTATTATATCCTGACATGTACGGAGGGAACCTCTTGCATCGAACAATGTTTGATCATTTTAATCGTTTCCCGTTCATCGTTAATCGGCGAAGATCTCTTTTTAATTTAAAAGGAAATTTAAATTTCTGAAGTCAAGGTCATGTGAAAGTCACAGTACAGTAGGTCACTGAATACGAATTTTCTTAAACAATAATTACACGAAGTCAAAAATACGGGGTACCATTCGAGATGATCAATAATAATAATAATAATAAAGTGGAGAAACTCCTTCCAGCCCAAAAATTAAAAAGAAAAATCAAAAAATCATAAACAAATATATTAGCGACAAATATAATAATAAATATAACTATTA
>NW_016917552.1:11422-67742 GCF_001483705.2 Eufriesea mexicana
ATATTAACAAATTAGAAAAATTCCTCCAAGTCGAGAAATTAAAAAGAAGAGTCAGAAAATCAAGGAAGAACAATTTTTTCATTCACCATAAATAAATCACGCTCGTAACCCAACCAAATCCGGGGCTAATAAATTAAAAAGCGAATAAGAATCGACGCACCCCTATCTCGCTGGGGCGCGCGCGGCCGGAAACGCGGGTAACAACAAAACACCGAGGGGTTGTTATCGCGGCAAGCAACGCGGCGCAATTATACGCGCTGGGAGGCCAGCAACGAGCAGCAACGATAGCTGTAAATTCGCGAAAGTGGATCTGATCCTTCCCTCTTCCTTCGGTGCCCGGGAAAAGCAATCTTCCCGTAAAGTCTCGAGGAAAATATTGAAAATTGCCAGGCTTCCTAACAACGACGCTGTCGGCCTCTCGTTCCAGAATAACAGGCTACGAGACCCCGTGTGCACCCCGTGATACCCCGTGAAGCGTCACCAGAGCCATGGAAAACAAGACACGCGTCCCTCTGTTGTTCCAACAACAACCAGCTTAGCATTTTCATCGCGACCGGTGGAACTTACGCGTTCGGAGGAATTCCTGATCCCAGAATTCGCGAGGAAAAAGCGGAGAAGGGGTGGCGGTGGTGCACTTTAACCAATCAACGGACCTGGATCCGCTTTGTATTCGAAATAGCTGGATTCCCCGCGATGCGGACGGTCGGGAATTTTTGCTGCATGGAGATTGGGGATTGGAGTAGCCTTGGTCACCTTTCGTCCGTTTTATAAGGGTGGAATGGGAAGATGGGTGAAGGGTGGAATGATGGGTTCATTCGTGAGAGATTAGTGGTGGTGGTTGATCATGGGGTGGAGTAGATGGAGTAGATGGACTGATTTTGGGGATGAAATTATACCAATTACCAGGTTTCTTCACATGAAAGTGGCTATGCATTCGAGACTCGAACATAGATGCTCACCTGAAACACAAAATGGAGCATGAAAGAAAATAAATCACAAAATAAAATATAAAATTGATGGTACCAACGATCATCGATCGTAGACCAACAGCATAATAGCTCTCAGCGATGGTGGTCTTACATTTTACATTTGATGATTTTTCTTTTTAATATGTTCATTATGTTTATATATTAGGGACAACCTTTCCTGCAGTGGATAAGATAGTGTGGGGAGACAATAGTGATAGGCTGTAGAAGACGAGAATGTAAGCAACATTACATACTATACTTAAATATTAAGTGGTATTACATATCGTTGATTATAAAATGAAGAGACTTAAAGAGAAAAAGAATCTTAAATTTGAATTCTTCTATTGAACCAATAATCAATATATTAATCTTACTTATTACACTAGCAGATAAGAATGTTATAAAAATTGAAGTACCATTAACATATAATTAATCTTTGTCATTAGTGGAAAACTATCAATTAGCATTATTCGAAAATCATAAATTAAATGAATAATTAAAAATATTAAATGAATAGATTAAGTAAAGAATGAATAAAGTTACTGTAAAATAATTAATAGAACCATTATGATAGAAAGGAATAATTTGTTTAAGATGGATTATTAGAATAATTGTTATTGAAATTGAAGAATATTTCTTAAACACATATATCATATTTTTTAAATGTATAATAACAAAAATTAATACTGTGATACATTTTTGTATATTATTTTCACAATTGGATATAAAAATTATGATAAATGCAACGATTAATTAACATATATGCGAAGAACGAGGAACAAAGCGTGTTTTACACTGGAATGAAAAATTCATGCTGACCTGGGTTAATTTCCCAAGCCATTGGGACATGTCCAGTGCCATTAGTTCCTCATCGAGGGTGTAAGCAGTGCACACAAGGGCGAGAGAGCTAATTACGCGAGTACTTTATACGATTTCATTAGCGTAAGGCGGAATTACAAACAGTCGTGATTCGATTGGGAAATTGGGTTGGTCGCAGAAGCTTAAGGAACTCCGACGAATCGAGAAATTTTCCCAGCATCCCCCAGTGATATCCCCCGCTGTTTTCGTTGGCGAGGGATATTTTTGCCGCGAGTCTCGTCGTGGATTCATTTTTCATTTCTAGCGGCGCTCGACGAGAGCATAAATCGGCGGTAGCAATTTTCGTAGTAATTACGCTTTTCCTTCACGCCCTCGAAATAATTCTCTCGCGCTGCTTCCGGTTTTAGGAGTTCCGTCCGCCTGTGAACGCCACCACCCCTGGGACCCGTCCTTTTTGTCTCTCTTTGCACACGCTTTTTCCTTCCTCGGGTTATTTGACACTGATTTTATAGCTTCTTCTGGAACCCACTCATTTCCTTTCTTTTCTTTCTTTTTTTTTTTGGAATTTGATGAGCTGTATGGATTTGTTGTAAGTGCAATTTTAATATACTATTTTGGAAATATTTTAATTTTAGTACACTGTTATTAATTATATTTATATTATTTTTATTATGTCTACTGAACGTTAATAATTATTCGTTGATAATTGATCAATGATGTAATTTTTCATAATTTTCGAATTATTCGTGTTGTGGAGGGACCCCTCTTTGTCCCCCACGGTTGTTGAAGTCAGTTTTTTAGCAGGCCTTGCCTTAGACGTAGATAGTATTATAAAGCTTGGAACTTGTACATATAGAACGGAGAGTCTTTACGAGGACCTGCGAGAAAATCGCCGAACCTCCTTCGAGTAGGAATCCATCTATCGGCGACAGTGAGAATTACGCCGCCACAGTGTCATAGTAAGGTATCTTTCCAATAATATTACTGTTTTCTTTTTGCAGAACTCGAGTCATAATAAATTCTACAACAGTACCATTTCAAACTCGAGTGTCAAGAAAATTATGGTAGAGAATTTTCGAAAAATCTAATAACTATGTCTAAATTGCAATAAATATTTCTAGATTAGATAAATTTAGCACAGTTTTCTCAGATTTCTTTGTTCCTAGAATTCAATATCGAAAGCATCCTACATGTTTGATTATAAATAAAACATCGTGTTTGATTACTTTCTATTGATTTCTCGGAGCAAATTCAACTGCAAACCCAACTTCTTTCGTTTCAGGACAAGGAAGTTACATCAGATTTCTCGCTCTGTCCGATGAATAAAGTTCATGCAAAGGGAATGAGGGAAACGAATTCTCAATCAGACTGAAATCCCTCTCTTCCATGAAACTTTTTTTCCCCCGCTTCATAAATACTGCAGCGTCCAAAATTACTAAGTATCAAAGATTCACCTACTCGCCCCGGTTGCTGACTAAATATTTACCCCTTCTATTAGAGAAATTTCCTTTGCTCGTGAGGAAGGGAATTATCGATGCTTAGCTCTGCCTCATTTCACTCTAGAAATACGGATTACTTAGCACCACTATAACGATTTTTTGATAATAATATAATATTAAAAATATTTTATTTAGTATTATACAGCAACGAAATACGATAAACTTTTCTACGAGTTTGTCATTGCGATCTGAAAGCTATAGATGATCATAATTTCCATAAAGATACTATTACAAAATTATGGGAAATAACAAACGAATAAAATAAATTTAAATTAAATTAATGGAATAATAAAATTTATATAAAATTCATATAAAAACAGGCATGATAATTAAGAAAGTTCAGAAAATCTGGTAAAGAAATGGAAAAACTGAAAATTAATCGTACAAAGTTATTCAAAAATCTGAACACTATACTATGATAAATATTACACAATTGTGACATGGCAAATTCCAAGATTAAGAATGAAATTCAATCAGAGGTTTCACCCCCTAGCTGTACGATCAATATTATTCCCATTTTCTCTTGTTTTCGTCCAAATTTTCTTGAACAGAAAAATCGCGAAAGTGTGCAAGGTATTCGCAATTCTCTAGCCGTCTTTCAAAATTAGAGTCGATCGATTTTAAACGAAAACGAAGCAACGGGGACACCCTCGAGGAGGAACTCGACCGTGTCGTGTCCCAAGATTTTCTGCAAGCTTTGCTTAGCTCTTGCCCGTTCGCCGTTTTGTTTATTTATCTCTTTCGGACGCTTTTCTTCTCTCTGTACTTTTCTTCGGGCGAGCAACCGTTCCCGTTCGAGAAATTCGCGGAAGGTGGAGCCCATCACTGAGAATTACGTTGCCCGGTGAGGTCTCTGATCGAAAATCGAGTTCAGCTGCCGAGGATATAGCGACCTCGCGATCGATTTCCTATAGCTTTCTGTGATCGACACGCGTTATTTCCGTGTAACGATTTAATATAGCAAATATCCACCGTTCATGTACCTTTGGAACCAATTTGAAATTTATTTTATTTATTTTAGGAATATTTATTATATATTTTATAATATTACTTTTACAATTATATATTTTAGGAATATTTTATGAATTATTCCGAATCGTTTTTAATTGTCAGTGAATCAAAATACATTTTAAGAAGTTTACAATTAAACTTCTGATAAGAATTTTGATTTCTGTAATGACAGGTCTGTCATTAATTTTGCAATGTAGCTGACATTTATTTTAAAGTATTATTCATTGAGGAATTATACGGTTTTAAGTATTAATTATTTGACAACATTTTCAGGAATTTCTGAAATTTTTAATAGTTATTTCTTCTTCGTTGTTGATAAATTTTTTGCTACGTGGTTTAAAAAATGTATTTAACATTTGCGTATTTATGCACCCTAAGAAATTATTCTGAATAATTTTTAACTGTTAGTAGTTTATGTTTCTTAATCGGCAGATTTTTCATTGTTTGGAGGAAAATTTGAAACGTCCTGGAAATTAAAATTTGATAATGGTCATATGTCCATTAGAAAATTATTGTCAATTATTTTTCGTTATCAATGGCTAGCAATGTTTATGGAATCGTAATTTTTCGAAATTTTGACAGGAACAATTGTACTAAATTGGATGTGGAAATTAGATAACACATCGGGGAAATAAAGCTCGACTCTCAATTACGGTTCAGAATTCCAGTTTCTGCCATTTGCTGTAACAGGCAAAGGTAGAGATACAACTAGGAAATTAGCTTTGCAGAGGATTCGTGTCCTGAAGGAATCTTCGCATCGATGCCAAAGTTCACCTAACACGTGATAAGTTCCTCCATGTCCGGAACTCTAACACAGATTGTAATATCCTCAGAAAACGATGCTCCCGGAGTCGCTAGTTAATGGCTAGTTGTTAGTTGGACTATTCGGGAAGTAATCAGCCTTCCAGTTGGTTATTAATACTGGAAGCAACCGAGTTTCTGGTTAGTTGGACACCTTTATCAGCCGAAACGATCTCAGAAATAAATTAATCACTGTTGCATAAAGCTTCTTTCCAAAATGGTCTCCAAGCTTTTGAAATATTGGCTCTACTTCCATTATACACCCTATAATTTGACAGCGTTTAGATATTCGAGAGTATCATCGACCTGTCTCTGTGATGTTAGAGTACTATTTCGAAGTTTATACTTGTGCTTTGTATTTCGTATCTTCTGCATTTATAGAGTAGAGGTCATTTATCGATAGTGATTTGCTTCTAATCATCGTCAGTAATCATCACACAGGCTAGAAAATTTCGAAATCTGAAAGGGGTCCCCCCTACACGGGGTATCGATGATGACTGTGTGCTGTTGGTTGGTATGTATCCCTCTGGTCGTTGTGCTACGATAGGGTAGCAGGTCGAAGAACACAAGGAAGGGATGCGTTTCACCCTGGACCTGGTGATAGTAGACTCGCCATCAGTAAGGTCAGAATTCACACAGATTGGAGAGGTTTCGAATCTGAAAGGGACCCCCCAATGGAGTATCGATGATGACTATGTGTGGTTCCTCAAGTGCTGTCGATTGGTATCCCCCACTTTGGCCGTTGTGCTATGATAGTATAGCAGGTCGAAGGACTCAAAGAAGGGATAAGGTTTCGCCCTTGGCCTACTCTACTAATGGACTCGTCAGTAAGGTCAGTAATCCCACAGACTGGAGGTTTCGAATCTGAAAGGGATCCTTCCCACAGGGTATCGATGATGACTGTGTGTTGGTGGTTCCCTTAAGTGCTGTCGGTTTGGTATATATCCCTTTGATCGTTGTGCTATGATAGGGTTGTTGGCAGGTCGAAGGACGTAAGGAAGAGATGCACATTTCATCCTGGGCCAGCTACTAATGGACTCGTCAGTAAGGTCAGTAATCCCACAGACTGGAGAGGTTTCGAATCTGAAAGGGGTCTGCCCACGGAGTTATCGATGATGACTGTGTGATGGTTCCTCCAGTGCTGTTTGATTGATATTCCCTTTGGCCGTTGTACTATGATAGGGTAGCAAGTAGAAAAGGACGTAAGGAAGGGTCAGCGTTTCGTCCTGGGCCTGCTAATTGACTCCTCAGTAACGTTTCCTAGCCCTCGCCCTGCCTTGGACGGCGATACTTAGGAAACATAGGAATTTGTATTTATGTAAGTTGAGGACTCACCGAGTACTTGCGAGAAACCTCGAACCTCCGTTCTCCATCTAGCGGCGAGAATATGAAGTTATTCGCTACGAATCCTTTAGCTAATATTCGTGGCTAATTTTTGAGTGCCTTGCAACGACTGACCTGTCTCTTTTCATCATGTTCCAGGAAGACATTTGCTTTATGTTAATTATGTTAATTATATTTTTATTCTTCAAAATTGGAATATAATAAAATTGGAATAATAAAACAGCCTCATAGAGGTTTATTATGGACTCCGTATTGGTTATAGACAGTATAGTTCAGTATCAGCTCTATTTCACACCCATATCGATACAATTTAAGACCCATTCTGGATCTGTATCTATCTTACATAGACTCCGTGCCTGTCCTATACCAATTCCACGTCAGTTTCATATTAATTTTATTTCAGTTCTGCATCGCTTCTGTACCATTTCCATATCGATTCTATCTCCGTGCTATATCTGCTCGATATCAGCTGAACTTCGATTAAATTCCGATTCCATTTAGACTGCACGTCGATGGTCTTTACTTAAAATTATCGCGCCGACCGTTTTGGTTAAAAATTTTGTACAGAAATTAACGCGACACTCGCGGGAACTTTGGCTAGAAAATCAACAGTTCGAGGATAAAAACATGGGGATAAAACTGAATGGCGGATGGAATTTGTAAATTTGATCAACGCATCGATACGGATGACTGGTTAATATCGGCAACTTAACGGGTTATCCGTGTGCCGTTAATTCGCGGGCGCGATATTCGATTCGAAATTGAAAACAGATATCCCCGCAGCCTTTATTCCGCGACGATGTCCGTGTTACTTCGCAACGAATCGCCGGCTTTGTCGATAATTTCCAATATCGTTCGAATTTAATTCGCGCCATGTTTATGGCCAATCCCGCGGTAACTCTGCGATTCGACGATTGTTCTCGCTGGAAATTTGAACGCTTCAAACGCAACTTTTCACAGCTGTAAAAATAATTAGGATTCCTAACAGTAATTAGGAATTACTACTAATAATAATTAACTAATACCACTACTAATAATTAACTAATACTATTACTAATAATTAACTAACTGATAATTAGGAACTAGAATTCCTAATTATCTTGGCCGAAATCGAGAAAGTAAAGAAAGTAAAGCTGTGTGCAATAATTTCGATAATTTCGTGTTAATTATATTGACAATTTGAAGGTAATTAAGATTCTTAACAATAATTAGGAATTACTACTACTAATAATTAGCTAACTAATAATTAGGAATTAGGGTTCCTAATTATCTTGGCTAAAATCGAGAAAGTAAAGAAAGCTAAGCTGTGCCTGATAATTTCGTGATAATTATATTGACAGCTTGAAGATAATTAGGATTCTTAACAATAATTAGGAATTACTACTAATAATAATTAGCTAATGCTACTACTAACAATTATCTAGCTAATAATTAGGAATTAGGATTCCTAATTATCTTGGCTGAAATCGAGAAAGTAAAGAAGGTAAGGTTATGTGTGATAATTTCGATAACTTTATTGATAATTATATTTACAGTTCGATAATTCTTGTTGTGAGAAAATTAGTAATACTGACAGAGCTGTCCAGGAAGGCGAAGAGAGTTAACTGGAACGTTTGAGTATAGAGCAACAATGATAGAGCTGCTAGTTTCACTCGGTAACTTTATTTTGCAATTTAATTTTTATTTTTATTATTGGTAATTAATCGAAGGGAATTATTCTCCTGAGAATTTTATCTTTTGCTACTTATTTTTCTCATTTTTCAGGCCTTATCGTTAATTTGGCATTGGAATTTTCGTTGTTGGCACAGTGCGTTGTGAATATTATCTTCTGTTGTTTATTCCTCTTATTTTTCAATTTTATTCCTTAATTTGGACAGGAATTCTCGTTGTTGGCACAGTACGTTGACAATATTATCCTCTGTTACTTATTTTTCTTATTTTTCAATTTCACTCCTTAATTTGGACAGGAGTTTCTCGAACGCCAAGTTCTCTTGGCATAGTGCATTCAGAAATTTTATCTTCTGCTACTTATTCTTATTATTTCGCAAATTTCTTTATTATTCGGAGAGAGATTCTCGTTCTTGGCATAGTGCATTGAGAATTTCATCTTCTGCCTCTCGTTTTTCTTATTTCTCAACTTTTTCGCGTAATTTGGAAAGAGATTCTGATTCTTGGCATACTGCGTTGAGCATTTTATGCTATTTATTTTCATTATTGTCCAATTTTATTGTAAAATTTAGAAAGCAAATTTTCGTGTTTGGCATAGCGCATTGACGATTTTGAATTTTCATTTATTTCTTATTTTTCGTCACTGCATTTTAGCATACCGTATTATAATAATATAATTAATTTTCTGGTAATCGTGGTAATTCCCAAATTTCATAGAAATACGAAAAGTTGTAATTAATTATAATTTGTTTCCTCGAAAAGGAACCCGAAGTCAAAAATATAGTATTCTATATTATATAGCATTTTAGCACACCATATTATAGTAATATAATTAATTTTCTGGTAATCGTAGTAATTCCCAAATTTCAGAGAAATACGAAAAATTGTAATTAATTATAATTTGTTTCCTCAAAAACGAACTGGAAGTAAAAAATATAGTATTCTATATTTTCAATACATACTTTTGTCCAGACAGTGAAATACAATAGAAAAAGAAAAGAAAATTCAGAATAATTTACATCCATTTTTCTTCTTTGAATTTTTATCTCATAAAATGGTAGCTAACCCACATTTCTTCGAGATTAAAATTATTTGAGAAATATCACCTGCAACTGTGCCACGTTTTATATTTAGACGAATTACGTCGGCCATGTTTTGTCCGTTCAAGAAACACTTAATTTCCCTCAGCTGTGGAAAACGCTCTACATGAATTATACAAAAGTGGAGCTCACCCTCGGAAATAAAAAGAGCTGCTCGCCCGCGACGAGACAATTCGCGTAGAAATTAAAGTCGTACATTCATAAAATTCGCGTAACTGCGCGTGTTAAACGTGTAGCCCCCTTCTTGGTTAGACTTCACAATTATCGCGGGCCATACAGCTCTTAGACCTTTCCTATTACATGGCGATCGTACACCATCCCTTTATTGCCGTGAAATTGCTTCGCGCAATCAAGTTCTATTATTATTGTCATTGCTGTGATTATTATCATTATTACCTCACGGGGATCCACTGTTTGGAGAAGGTTCTTCGATTTAACGAAAATCACAATCTCTTTAGATACACAAAGAAATCTGTACCATCGTCTTCGACGCACTTTTGTAATTATTTAAAAATTCACAATTATAATAAAAATATTTATATTACTGAAATATATTTCTAAGATTAACTCCTTCCATTCAAAAATTTTTTCCTTATGAAAATACAATAATTCGAAGCTTTTCTTATATTTTTCTAAGCTCGGTGATACCATTTATTTTAAAATAAAAAGGAAAATCACGTGTATTGCTAATCTATTTATTGCCTCAAATTCGTTGCTTAAGCTTCACTGTATTAATACTAGGACTATCATGTAGGTGAGAATGAGTTGTTTTGGGATATTTTACATTTTAAAATACGTAGCTGTTATTGATAAAAAGTATACCGATTTTAGCTCAAATAGGGTCACAATTATATAATTTATTACTCGTTAATTATCATTATATATAATTAATTAATATCAATAGCGTGCACTATATTAATACAGTAAATTACAAACCGGTAGTTCTAGTGTTAATAACTGTAAATACAATGACTTGTCTCGGATATTTTATATTTTAAAATATGCAGCTACTATTGAGAACAATTATACCGATTTTCGCTCAAATAGGGTTATAATTATATGATTTGTTGCTCATTAATTATCATTGTATGTAATTAATTAATATCAATAGCGTGTATTATATTCATATATACATTACAGACCGGTAGTTCTAATGATAATAATAATAATACCCTGGCAATAATTCGATAATATTAGCAATAATAATAACATAATACATTTATTACACACAGACATATATTTATAATACAACTTGTAAATCCAAGACGCAATATCCGAAGGAAAATAAAAGTACCATTACTCAAACTCCAATTCCAGCTGTTCGGTCATCCTACCAAACACCTAGATCAACGTCTATCCCAGCGATCATCCCGTACCACCGTCTCAAATTCCACAAAGATCCAAAAACGATAACATCGAAGAAACATAATGGCCAACCAATTGCCATCGGATCTCCAATTTCACTCCATCAGTTCTCGCGAACATCCCCCACCACAGATCGAATATCAGCATACACGCTTCGGCAATCGCCAACCACCCTTAACCTAAGTTCCAGAGGGTTGTCTTTGGAATTATAGCCGTGTTAGGTTAAATTCAAGTTCCAACAGCCGAATTCCTCCAAATAGAGTAGCTTTCTTCTAGGTATTATATATAGCATTGCCAGATATAGATAGTACTATAAAACACTGATGCAGAATATAGTAGGCAACCGTTGAGTATAGAAATTACACCATAAACATATCATAGTATCTATGTAAATATATATAGGGTGGTCCATCATGTGCATCATATGCACTCCTATAACTTCCAAAATATGCGTTGCATACAAAAATGTTGAACACAAAATTATAGGCGGAGGCGTTTCAGAGATTTCAAGGTCAACTTTATCTTTTTAAACTGTATACTATATAATTACTATGATTACTATACTAGTAACCACAGTAATACTATAATTTCTATAGTAATTAATTACTACACTATAATAATAATTACTATACTGATAATAGTTGCTATACCTATTAGTAATATAGAATACTATATCTTTTATGGAATCAAAATATGGAATTAAAAATATCTAATTTTCATTGGAAGAGTATTGACCCTCGTTAGCCCTAAATCTAATAACTAACCTAATAAATTTCGCTTAAATTTTCGAAAATTGAAAATTTGGTTAAACAGTGATATATGTAAACAGAGAAAGCAACGCAGAACAACTCGAAGCAGCTCTCCTTGTGAGAGGATGGTCGCTTCCCGAAAATATTGCAGACCCAACACAATGGGCCTGATTTTCTACTGGTGGACTCCCTTTCTTTCGTTTTCTTCCTTATGGCCTCTAAGCCTAGAGTACCACGGTGTTATAGAAATTATATTTGACCTCTTCAGGGATACTGGCACATACCTGTCCACTTAGTTTTATTAAAATTATAATTATTATAAGTAAAAAGAAGATTAGAATCAGCTGAAGAGACATTCGCCATAAAACTTGCCAGCATATGACAATTTATAGCAATTTATTCCACTTCATAATCACCACCTTCGAATCACTATAACGTTGATTTAAAAAATATTCATCCCTGAAAAGGTTAATATAATACACACAATATAATAATTATAAAAATATAATTAATGTTATGGGAGCTAGTTCATGATTGACTTATATGTCCCTTATGCACACTGTCTGTGTCTCCTAATATCTAATGCAGTTGTATCTGTTCTACATAAAGTTATCAGAATTTTCGAATATTCGAAACTCGAAAGAAATTGAGTATTTCGGATAATTTCCGCAACCTTTTAGAACCAGGAACGATATTCTCTCTGCTCGTTAACTGCATCAAGTTTCACCACGCTTTGGACACTGAATTATGCGAGAAGAGACGCTCCGTGTAAACTCGACCGAGCAAACTTTCATCGAATTTAACCAACCATTAGCAGATTTCACTTGCATCGAAGCAAACGTGCAAAAAGAGGGCGGAGGGATCGAAATTGCAGGCAATATTGCGAGGAAAAATCGCTGGAACCGTGTTCCGAGGCTTGGATCAGAGAAAATAACGCCGAGGACAAGGACGAGGAAAAATAGGGGGCAGGAAGGGTGCAGGACGGTTTTCCTGCCTCGCCTAATTTTTTCCCTCCGTTGCCATGGCCCCGACGAATTTTTCATCCTGTCAACTCTCGCCTCGGCTCGCGTGAAATCCGCCGAAAGAAGGAATCCTTTGTTCGCCGGATGGACCTCGGATGAACGCTCGTCGGCGATGCTCGCTTTGGTTTAAGCGTTTGGATTGTTTGGAGAATGGAAGAATGGGAGAATGGATTGTTAGGGGATGCTGGATGTATAGGAAGTTTGAGATTTTCGATGTTTGGGGAGGGTCTTCTTTTTAGGGAGAGGCAGAGGGATAGCTCGGTGGTTGAATGGGATTTGCGAAATATTTGGTGATCTAGTGGTTGTATGGCAGGGAAACTAAGTGTTCATTTTTGTTTATGTTCACGAAGGGTTGTTTCATGGAATTAAAGGGGAGAGGTAGTTATTTAAATAGATGTATTTTATATACACAGTGTTCATATTTATAAATAATATTTAAATTTATACGAATTCAGTTCAATTTCCATGTACGTACCTGTGGATAGAAATGAATACCAATATCTTCCATGTTTTTTAACAATTGACAAATTAATATATTTAAATAATAATATTTAAATATTGACAACAATTCTAAATAAACTATTTTTAAACACAAAGATTGACTCTATCTTGAAAATTATTTTCTCTCTCTCTCACTCTTATTAACTCATGTTTACTTCATTATATTATATATACTCTATTATATTATATTATATATTAAATATTCTTTTAGAATATTTATAGAAATTATTATTATTAATTATATAGAAATTAATTCTATAAATATTATTTATAGAAATGATTCGAGTCTAGTCTCGTTTCGAGATTACTCGCGTGTAGAGTAGAACTTATCACGTTTCGTACTACTGCAGATGTGTGACATATGTGTCACAATGAAAACTGTCTTCAGAATCTTACAAATTAAAAATTTTTAATTCGCAAATATATATTTGGTAATTGTTCGAGATTAGCAGACATCTTACAATCGCGACATCTTCCTTCAATTCGTGTAAACACATGTCTGTCGTTACGTGGTATAGCGAGTGAGTCAGTCTGTATTCAGTGGTAATGGTTACATAGATTTTTAAATATATACGTGTTGGGATAAGTAGAACAGGTATGCATGGGATGGAAATATCTAACGAATTCAGGTTATTATGATAAATGAGTATGTGTGTAATGATCGAGATGTATGAATTGTGTATGAGAGTGATTTGGCATACATCGGTTGCAATTGAGTTTTAATAGTGAGAAGACGTGTGAGCATGTGATTGTGATAAATTAATTATATTTCAACATACTATTAGTGTTTGATAATCTTCGTAATTAAATAAATAATTGTTCCTATTGTTATTAAATTTCATCCACCACTAACATATTCGACCACGTGTTTAGAGAGAGAATATCGTGTAAAAATCTGTGTGCCTCGACTAATAAAATATATTAATTACTCCGAATTTGTGGATTTGGTTTTATTAGTGTGAATGCAAGTGCGTGAGGTCGAGTAATAGCATGAATGTACATATGTGGTGTTATAATAATAGTAATATGGTGTTATGCAGTTGCTATGGATCAGAGTCAATGTGTTATAAGGAAGTTCAGTTTGTTACAAGAAGCGTGAGAGTGAACAATTAGGATGTAAGACGTGTGTAAATGTATAATTTTATAATAAATATACGATTGTTATACAACAAACTCACAGAATTAACCAGCCCACTGCAAACTATTAAAAAATATAACTATCATCGACATCATTTTTCCGAAATAATTTAATTTAATCGAATTTAATCACCACAGAACGGTGTCATTTCACAAGCAAATGAAATTTTGATGTGTCTATATATTTTAAAATCCTACTTTTTTATTATGTTTTATTAAGAATTTAAAAAATATGCATATTAAAAGTAATCAAAATGATCATATAGTAATATTATATTTGCGAGGGATGATCCTCTCTGAAAGGGTGTGTTGATCATTGCTCAACCAGCCGCTTTTCTCATATAATCCTATTTTAATAACAAACACGGTTACCACATATACGAAATCCGTTGGTTGGAAAATTTTCACGACCCTCGGATAGGGGATGCTCGGAAGAAAACGAGGGTCTGGAACTGGAGTGCTTCGGATCGTCGATACATCGCTGATTCCACGATTCCGCGTTATTTTTCCTGGTGGTGGCGATAAGGGGTGGACGGGTGTGGAATGGTTGCCAGACTGTTTGCTTCGTTTGCCGCATTTTCCGTCCTCGCCAGCCCTTTGTTTTATCAGCTGCGCGGGTCCTCCTTAGCTGGCTGAACCAGCGGCTGCATCTGACAGCCGTGCGAGGAACATGTTGTTTTACCTGGTACATAAGTACCGCGTATGTACATTTCCCAGCGATAACGCTGCAACTCGTGGCTATGTATCATCTCGCCGCGATGCCAGAAAAGTGTCCGGACACCCACTGCTGCGCTGCTCTAATTCGCTCAGGTGACTGGGGTTTTGCGTTTCGCGACGTCGAAGCTCTTCTTGATTTATTCCCGCTTTTTGTAGTTTGGATATTCGCGCGGAATTGGTTTCACCAGTGAGAGATGGCTAGGTGTGAGCGTGAATGCGTATGGTCCAGCGATGACACGAGTGTTGGTAACATTGTGTAAGGATATTTGTTTCGTGCGCGAGAAGACAATACGATGATCGGAATGTTCGGTGATTGTTATGGGAAGAGTGCCGCGCGAAGAGGGTGCATATAGTAAGTACGAGATAAAGAGAATTATAGCGTAGAATAATTATATTTATTTTATAATCGTAGATTATTGTCCAATTTATTTAAAATTCGTTGATTGGCACAGATTTGACCAATGTTGTCGAATTTACGAATCTGTCAATAGTGACGTATCATAAGTGGTATTTAAATGGCTGTCTTTGTATTGTCGAGAAATGAATGAGGGAGAGAGAGAGAGAGAGTACACGTAGTAAGTACGAGATAAAGAGAATTATAGTGTAGAATAATTATATTTATTATTTTAATAATAATGATAGTATTATTTTATAATCGTGCATTATTGTCCAATTTACTTAAAATTCGTAGACTACTACAGATTTGATCGGTGTTGTCCAATTTATGAATCTGTTAACAGTGACATATCATAAGCGGTATTTAAATAGCTGTCTTCGAATTGTCAAGAAAATAGTCAGAGAGAGGGAAAAGAATTAATATAATGTAGAAAAATTATATTTATTATTTTAATAATAATGACAGTATTATTTTATAACTGTACATTATTGTCCAATTTACTTAAAATTCGTAGATTGGCGCAGATTCTATCGATTTCATCGAATTTACGAATCTGTCAGCAGTGACGTATCATAAGTGGTACCCAAGTGGCTGTCCTCAAACTGTCGATCGAATTATAGTACAGAATAATTATATTTATTTTATAATTGTATATTATTGTCCAATTTACTTCAAATTCGTAAATTGGCACACACATTTGATCGATTTTGTCGAATTTACGAATTTTTCAACAGTGACGTATCATAAATGGTATCTAATTGTCGATTAAAAATTCTGGACTCCATGTTGTTATCTGTCTGGTCACTTCCCTCTCAATAGGTAACCAATTAATTTTTTGACGCCATTTTTTAAATGCCTCGACTGGTATTTAACGATCTCTTTCTGATTCTGACCCGTAGCTAATTGCCGCTGACGCGAAATCACATCTTTTCCTCAGCTATACCTGTTTGTAGTTCTATCATGTATGCTCGTGCATACAAGCGCAAATATGTGCATACCGTGTGTGCTCATCCAGAATCCGGAACTCGAGTGTAACTCTGCACAGCTTGTGTTTGCCAGTTTTTCGTTAGTTTGTGGAGATACAACGGGTCAATCAGTATTTCGCTGTCCAACACGATGCGCCAGCGATTGTTCTGAACTTTAAACAAGACGTAGTTGCAGCAACTTTATTTCACGACAAATACTACATTTTTCTCACCCTTTTACTCCCTGAGAAAACTTTCAGTACGAAAATTATCATAGTTACGAGGAATTCGTGCGTTACGATAATTATTATTGAACACTATAACTATCGATCTCTAATGGGTAGGTAACCACATCATAGGTAATAACTATTACCATAGCTAATACTATTACTATAACTATAACTATTACTATTACTATACTATTACCATAGCTAACGGTACCATGGAAAATTCTGAGTTCAGATATTTGAATAATTCTAGCGTTAAATAAATCAAATTAATATAACTATAACTATTACTATTACCATAGCTAACGGTACCATGGAAAATTCTGAGCTCAGATTTTTGAATAATTCCAGTGTTAAATAAATCAAATTACTATAACTATACTATTACCATAGCTAGCAGTACCAAAGAAAATTCTAAGTTCAGATTTTTGAATAATTCTAGCGTTAAATAAATTAAACTATTAATTTTTAGATTAGACGATATCGAAAATAACGAAATCCAGAAATAAATTGTTACAAACAGTTGTTCTTCATTTCCCAGCCGAACATATCATTCGCTAATTAAATCGCTCGTATACACCTTTCCCAAACGCATTTCGCGCGCCGCAAAATTCCACCAGTTGCGAGCAGGTTCCGTCACGGTTAAACGAATGAAAAAGTAATTTGCACACAGGCGGCACAGGTTGAAATATTCATCCGTGGTGGCGCAGGGCGCGGAAGAAACGAACGAGAGACAATAATCGTTAATTAAAAGCGGCCCAGGCGTGGGATCTCGAAGAGAGGCTGCAAACGAGCCAGCTGACTGCTCGTTGCTAGCTGCAGTGGCGGATAAAAGGACGAAGATGATCGCGTAACGCAGCTGCCACGGCGAATTTTCATTTAAAAAATGGCGCGTGGATTGCCGTGTGATGGGATTCGTCGCGGTTTCCTGATTTCCGCCGAAATTTTTCTCCACAAACACTTCCCAGACGCACGAGAGTGTCAAAGCCATGTTAAAATTGCTGCCATTTTTGCGATGAGTTTTAATCCTCGTTTGTAGTTACTTAGTATGAAAGAATAATAAGATACTACTCTATGCGAGAAATTTGGGAGTAAGAGATTAGGTTAAGCAGAGTTTATGAACTCGTCACGTCAAGTGACCTGTCCAAACTTCCAACTCTAGCTAAGTACTCACATAGAATTAATCGATTTATTAATCAATATGTCAAGCAAATTCTCTCCCGAGAGACATTATTTTCCGAGTGAATAAAGAATCTAATGAGTAACCTAAAATTTATAAGAGAAAAATATCTCCATAAATTATTATTTGATTTCAGGCTAATTAATTTCAGAATTCAGAATTCTTGCGAAATTTGCATACAGTTTGCAAGAAGTAAGGCAAGGCAAGGTAAGGTAACTTAAGTAATAAATTAAAATTAATTTACACGGTACCCAGAATTGATGAGGTAAGCTAAATAAAGGGATGTAATACAATGGCCATTCGAGAATGGTTATGTATACGAAACTCTCGCGAAAATTGTATACATTTTGCAAATGAGATCAAGGTGATCTAAATAGTGAGAAAGTTTAATTTTCTCTGTAGACCCTTCATCAGATATTCTCGTAATCTCACGTAACGTCTTCGTAGCGCGGTGGTTCGAAACTTTCGGCCAGGTTTCCATGTTGATTTATGAGTATGTAACTTCCAAGTTGTGTGATATTACGAAGGATGAACTGGTACAACATCACGTTTAGACGGACTTAACTTACTCCTGTATGATTGAATTTTTATTTCCTATATCGGTGATCCTGATCCGTCAAAATTAATATAAAATTATATTAAATTAATAATAATTTGATATACCAAATAAATTATAAAGAACAATTATTAAACTGTAAATTATAATTATTCCGCGAATTGTTGAAATTTCGGGAAGTCGAAATTCGAAACATAAATATTCGAGGAATAAGTATATTTCTTGGGGGAAGGATAATATTCGAGATTCGTTATCGAAATTGAAATTAAAATAGCGAAATTTTAACATCGTAATTAATTATATGTAACAATGTGTTGCTTTATTTTAACGATTTATTAATTGTCGATTCAATAACAATTTAATACCGCAAATGCGATTATCGTGTAAGCACCGTGGCAACCAAAACATCCGGAATTTTCACACTGTGTTACGTCAAAGCCGTGTCCCATGGAATCCTGTTAATACAGGATTATCTGCATGTCTTAAATTAGAAATAACATTTCGACGAAGTAAAAATGTACATCTCGCGTGTTAAACGGACTATAACACCCACTGACCGCAATTTTTGTTTGAAACAGCAATCGAAAAATTTTTATCTTGTTTACATATTCTCGAAAAATATAATTTGAACAACTCCTGAAAATTTTTTGAAAAAGAAATAAATTAAAAATCGCGAGATAAATTTTGTAAAATCGAAAATCATTACAGTGTATCTACCGAGAAATGACAATCGTTTCTAAAAATCTTTTGAAAGAAATCGGTCGCCTTTTAAAAACCGTGAAATAAATTTTGAAAGATCGAAAATCATTATAGCGTTTTTCCTGGGAAATGACAATACCTTCTAAAAATCCTTTGAAAGAAATCGGTCTTCTTTTGAAAATCACGAAATAAATTTTGAAAGATCGAAAATCATTGCCGCGTTTTTCCCAAACTGCGAAATAAATTTTGAAAGATCGAAAATCATTATAGCGTTTTTCCCAAATCGTGAAATAAATTTTGAAAGATTGAAAATTATTACAGCGTTTTTCCCGGGAAATGACAACCCCTTTTAAAAATCCTTTGAAAAAGATCGGTCGCCTTTTAAAAATCGCGAAATAAATTTTGAAAGATGGAAAATTATTACAGCGTTAAAAATCGCGAAATAAATTTTGAAAGAGCGAAAATCGTTACAGCGCTTTTCCTGGGAAATGACAACACCTTCTAAAAATCCTTTGGAAGAAATCGGTCTCCTTTTAAAAATCACGAAATAAATTTTGAAAGATCGAAAATTATTACAGCGTTAAAAATCGCGAAATAAATTTTGAAAGATTGAAAATCATTACAGCGTTTTTCCCAGGAAATGACAACCCCTTTTAAAAATCCTTTGAAACGGATCGGTCGCTTTTTAAAATTCGCGAAATAAATTTTGAAAGATGGAAAATTATTACAGCGTTTGTCCCGAGAAATGACAAATTAATTTTGTCGCTGTTCGACGAATTTAATTTCGAATTTACATCTTTGCATATTCCCACGTTTCACGATATTTATGCTGACTTTTTGTTACGTTTACAGATTTCGAATTTTATCACGGGGCCGTAATGGCGACGTAAAAAGGCCGCACGTAAATGCGGTGAATTTCTCGATATTAAAAACATATTGCATCGTACACGATCGCGCGCATATAATAATTTTCGTTATTGGCTACAGTTTAATTAAATGGTTTCCATCGGATATCTGAAAAAAGTTATTAACGTGGATGAAATACAGCGTTAACCGGGGTATTTAATTTTAGTTGCAATGGATTAAACGGAAAAAAGCAAGCGTTTGTAACACGGTTGTATTGTTGTTTGAGAAAAAGCTGAGATTAATCAATGTTTTCGCGTATGAGGATATTGCCATAAACAGAATAACTTCTGTTGTGTAATACCGTGGGTTTACCCACGCAGCATCTCGCAGAGAACGTTTTATTGCTTTACATAAAGTACCTTTTCGTTTTAAGTACCCCCTGTAATTTAACGCGAGTATTAAATTATTTAAAGTACGCGAATTATAATGTTTGGGGAATAAATAAAGATCAATGTTGATATCTTCGCGAAATAGAATAATATTGAAAGCTTCGTAATTAATTAGATTAATTACAACAAATTTTTAAAGCTCGTGCTCCTTTGTAGAAATAAAAGAGACGTAAATATGTTATTAATTCGAGTATTAAATTATTTTAAGTACGCGAATTACAATGTTTGGGGAATAAATAAAGATCAATGTTGATATCTTCGCGAAATAGAATAATATTGCAAGCTTCGTAATTAATTAGATTAATTACAACAAATTTTTAAAGCTCGTGCTCCTTTGGAGAAATAAAAGAGACGTAAATATGTTATCAATTCGAGTATTAAATTATTTTAAGTACGCCAATTACAATGTTTGGGGAATAAATAAAAATCAATGTTGACGTCTTCGCGAAACGGGATAATATTGCAAGCTTCGTAATTAATTAGATTAATTACAACAAATTTTTAAAGCTCGTGCTCTTTTGTAGAAATAAAAGAGACGCAAATATGTTATTAATTCGAGTATTAAATTATTTTAAGTACGCCAATTACAATGTTTGGGGAATAAATAAAAATCAATGTTGACGTCTTCGCGAAACGGGATAATATTGCAAGCTTCGTAATTAATTAGAGTGATTACAACAAGCTTTTAAAGCTCCCACTCGTTTCTAGAAATGAAAGAGAAGTAAACCTGTTATTACCGAATACAATTTTCGTTACCTCCCGAGATAATTCCTTAATCTTCAGTCACTTATCGATTATCGAAGACTCACCCTCGACATTAGAAACCTTCCGGAGAACATTCTCATACCGTAATTAAAATTTGTGTTACACATAATCTTCGGTAATTAAGTTGCTGTCGATACGACACGTGTTATTTCCAATACCGTAAGTTTTCTTTCAGATTAAATTTAATTTCAACTTTAATTTAATCCTCATTTCACTTCTTCGAGGCAATTTTTCTTCTTAAATAAATTACAGAATATAAAAGAAAATCCCTAATCGCAATATCCGCTATTTATAAGCTTTCTTTATCCTCTAAGATTTCCCAGAAATCTTTTCTTCAACAGGAATCATATTCCAGGATGAACGATAAACTTAATTCAAGCCAAATGAAATGCTAATTAACGAGTAATTATTAAAGCTACTTCGAGCTATTCTTAAATGCTTTTTACACAATAAATACCAAGTTAGGTGCTAGTCGACAAATCAAAGATTAAACAAATGAAACAAATTAATTACAACGTTTGCTATTCGTAAACCTCTTCCTTTAAAATCGTCAAAGGGTCTTCAGGAATTTCTTCTACTTCAGAAATCGAATTACAAAGCAAATGACCATCCTGCTGCAAATCAAACTGAATATATAACTGAACCAACGAGTAAAAATTAAAATTTTTCTGCACTAGGATATTTTCCAGAAACCCCTTCGTCAGCGAGGACATCTTCTTCAAAAATTCCCCATCACCAGAAACTAAATCACTCTATGAACAAGTTAATAAATTACTCAATTTCTCTAATTAATTTAAGAATTTTTAAAATTGCATCGCAAAGCTGGAACTGTAGGCAATTCTAACAAAATTTTCGTAAATAATTTTACATTAATTAGTTACTTATTAATAATTAAACAGTCCCCGCGACAAGCACGAAGCACCGAACAACGAATAAAACGACTCCATTACGAACTTCCTCAGGAACGTATCAAATTCACTGGACCAGTGAGCATCCTGCAGCAGACCATTCTTCGGCGATCGGTCATCAGAGGCCGGCCGAATAAACCGGCTAACGATCAATCTCGAGTCTTGTCGATTCTCCAGGTGCAGAAGAGCGCAAGGCGATGCTCGAGGCACGAAATAATAAATCCGTACGCTCGAGGGGTACTTGGTGAATTCGTTAGTAGCAAGAGTCCTTTTAGTGCGGGCTCGACAGCGATGGTGGTATGCGCGCTTTAATATGGCGAGGAACAAGGCCGCGAGGAGGGGTGCTGGCAGGGATGCAAGGGACAATTTGCGGGTGTAGCTAATTACAAGGCTCGTTACGGGAGCGTAGAATAATTTCGTACGGATTTTCGTCGTTGCTCGTCGCGTTATCCCTTCCCTATCTTTCCTTCGTTCTCTGTCTTTCTCTCCTTCTTTATCTGTCCTTCTCTGTCTTCTTTTACATCCCTGTGTACTTGTCTCTTTCTCTATGCTCGTCGTGTTATCCTTCCCTGTCTTTCCTTCGTTAGTTTTCTGTCTTTCCCTTCCTCCTTATCTGTCTTTCTCTGTCTTTCTTTTCTTTTTTATCTGTTTTCCTCTGTCTTTCTTTTCCTCTTTATCTGTCTTTCTTTTCTTCTTTATCTGTCTTTCTCTGTCTTTCTCTCCTTCTTTGTCTGTTTTTCTCTCCTTCTTTCTCTGTCTTTCTCTGTCTTCCTCTACATCCCTGCGTATCTCTATCTCTATCTCTGTCTGTCTGCCTCTTCCTTCCCATGTCTCTGGGAAGAGGTTTGTCTCTCTTTCTCTCCCTCTCCCTGATTCCGTATCTCTTCGTCTCTGTCCCTGTCTGCCTCCCTCTCCGTCCCATTGTCTTCACCCCTTAGGTTTTTCCCCCGGTTCAGTCGATTCGCGAAGCGATACGATTACCATCGAGACGTATCGTTGGAGCCGAGTGCCCTGGACCGTGTTCGTTATCGGTCGTAGGAAGTTTGATGGAATGGAAATTCGCGTAATTATGTCCCGGCCCGTTCCCACGAATTTAATCGCCGCGGACGGAAAAAGGGGCGCGAGTGTAATTTCGAGTAATTATTCATAGCGGCCACTCGAGTTCCCGACGAATTCGCGGAACGTGGCTGTGCTTTTTTCGCTCGGACGAGAGCTTTCAGGATGGAGCGGGATGGAGTAGGCCAACGTGGTCGTTCCGTTCCTGGAAATTATGTAATTTGGCACGCGTCGATTTGTTTGGGGATTGCGTGGCCCGCGAGTACTCTATGATGTATAATAAATGTATAATATAATTATAGTATGATATTATTTAGCTGGTTATTAGTATTACGTTGAATAAGTGTAATTAGGAAATGAAAAGTAACTTGTTTCTTGATGAAATGAATTTTCGGGGATGTTATTGTGGCACAAATTTTGTTGAGAAATTTTTTGGATTACTAATTAATGGGATATGGAAACTGGATTATTTACGTTTAATTGTCGACACGGTTTAGTTTCCTCTTTCGACTTATCTCGGGTTTATAGCCTTCTTTTACGGTGGCAGCTAAAAACAGGTTACAGTCGCATTTATTGACGCGTATAGAAGTCTCAGTGATGTCAAACGCGAGACAGACGACGAGGAGCGAGTAAAACGCGTGACATGTCAAGCTGTTTCGAAATAAACACGAAGAAACGCGGAGATAGGGTGGTACTCCACGTAAATCGAGTGCAACGAACATTTTATAATTACGAGTTAAAGTTGGTTTCGTATTACTTGGAGCAACCCATATGACATGTCTGGTGAAACAGAGCATTCTGAAAGAGATACAATATTTTATCCAGCCATTAAAGTAAAGCCCGATAAAATATTAAACGAATTTCGATGAACTTATTTTTAGAAAGTATATTAATTCCAATGGATTGAATTTTTTATCAGACACAGTACATTAATTCCGTCACACTGAAATTCCATATAATTTAAACCTTTTACCAATGTAACTTCAAAAATTAGTGAACTATTCTGTACAAAATACCAATTTTACTGTGGAATATTCATTTTCTGAAATATTCATCTCCCACCATTTATTATTGGAAAACTTACATAATTTAATAATTTTAATATTCGTCTTTAATTCAGAAAAATCGTTAATCAATTGTATTTAATTGAAACGATAGAAACTGGTGACGAGATCTAGCTTTAAGTCTCTAGGGACTCTCGCGTCGATTTAGTACGCAGCTAGTGAAAGGCGCATGCGCGAGAGACGATGCCAGTGCCGTCATAACCTCCAATCAAATAAATCGCGGATTGACGGTATTTCTCGGTATCTTACCCTCGATATTTTAACGATATTACAATATCAGTAGACGTGCAACTAATATTAGCCAAGAAACATTGTATTAAACAAATATTTCTTCGCAAGCACGGCGAACCATAGTCCACGATCCGACGAGTAACCGACGCGACGCGCGATGACAACAATCAGGCAACGACGTCGGGGTTTTTCATCCGGGTCCAAGTTCCATTTCCTGCGGCTCGCAGCGTTGAAAAACAACCCCGTTTCATCCGACAAAAAGGAGCAACGAGACAGCGAAACTAACAAGCAAAAAAAAAAGAAAAATAAAAGGGAGAGAAAAAATAAGACAGACAATGAAGAGCATTGTTTTGGCCTCGATCCGGCCGAAATAATGTTCATCCGCGAAGAAACGCCCACGAATATAAACAGCAGGCTTTCAAAAGAAAAAAAAAAAAAAGAAGAGAAAAATAAGGAACGAGACAGAATAACACCAGGGTTGAAATATCGCGAAAAAATTTATTCGCCCGGAATAATTAGAGTTTTCGTGGAGTTTCCTCAGCGGCGGCGCTGGCGGATTTTATAATGTATGTCGGTGGAAGGCAGCATCAGCGAAATTAAAAAGGAAACCACGATTTACAGCACCCCTACGTATGGACAAAACGGCGGGATTTCGTAGCTCGTAAAGACGAAACGTGGTGCCGGGATACTACAGGCTCCCGCTTTATATCATCCTGAAATGAAGTCGGTTTAATCGCGAGCCGCGTCAGTAATATCGGGCTTGATGATCCTACCTTCGCATGGAATCGTGCCACCCATCCGGGGTTTTACCGCCTTCATCCTAATTCGTTTAGGACGCGGATGGCCAACCACGGACTGACAGCAGTGCTCGGGACGGTAAAGCGGGGATAATTGCTTCACCCGCCGCTTGGGGAGCGACTGAGTTCCGAACAGCGTTGCATTGGTTCTGCACGTGTGTCGACTATCCTTCGCGTTTCTCCGAGTTCGCTCGCTATTAACACTTTGCTATTTCGCTCGTACATGGTTAGCAAACGTTTTATATATTTATTGGTACAAGTTGGATGGAATCTTAACCTCTTATTGTTAGGCACGGCTGAATTTTGCGCGAGGCTGTTTCTCTGTACGACGGAGTTCAACGCGAATTGCGCGTAAATGATACAGTATTGCATACCTGACACTGGCGTACCAAGAACAAAGACTGTATATTCTGATACGGCTGTTTCTCTGTACGGCGGAGTTCAACGCGAATTGTGCGTAAATGATACAGTATTGCATACCTGACACTGGCGTACCAAGAACAAAGACTGTATATTCTGTCTGCATATTGGTAACACTATTATAAAATGTTGTGAAGGCAAGAAAGGTGTGAAACAAAACATATGAATATAGTAAGTAAGTCTATGGTAAGAGAGTAAACCACTATAGTGGCGCATCGTACCTAGGATGTTAATAATGCGTAAGGGTAATTTCATATCCCTATAGTGTATTTTGCTGCCCGGTGTTAATATAGTACATTCCTGATAATAAATTTCTAAATTTCTAAATAAAATAATTTAATTCAAACGGCGAGCGATTGAATCATTAGAGTAAGCCATTATAGTATATATTCGGAAAGATGACATCCATGAAAGCCACTATAGTGACGCATCGTGCCTAAGAGGTTAAATAGAAATTGAGGTTATGATAGTAACTGTTGCGATTAAAGTAATTAAAATTTCCTCCTCCATTTTTCCGCCACATGACCAAATAATAAAAGCTACAAAGAAATTTTGCCTTTCGCAAAACCCATGTTCCCTTTTCTCACTTCCTTCTCTTCCAATTTCACTCTCCGCCCAGAAGATCTCCCATCCAGCATTCTGGTAACCATGACGAAACGCGTGCATCGTAAAAACAAGCCGTGGATCGATAAAATATTACACGTTGCTTCGAAACAGGGATACAAAGTGCAAAAATGTGACCGATATGAAAACAGGCGGGGATTGGAGAAGATTATTATCGGTTCGGGGAATCGATGTCCGACAGGTGGAAAATTACGGTGAATATTATCCTTGGTCCGGGTCCGGTACCTACAAAAGGATTCAATTTTCCCCGGGAGATAAAGACGAAACGATAACAACGTGTAGCCGAGGGATAAGGAAAATATATTCGCGAGGAGGATGTGCATCATGGCCACTCTGTGCCTCCCTTTGGCTCGCCTTCTCCCGATACACGGCCCCGGAAAGTTAGTTTTCCAAAGGAAAATACAGAGAGATAGTAATTTCGGCGATAAACCGGGAATCATTTGGGAACAGGCAGTAAAACTGTCCTGTAGAGCAACGACAAACACCGGGAAATGTTCGCGCGTAATTTTAGCATCCTGCAAGAAGATTGAGCGGCTATTATGGTCCCTGGCTACATTTAACACGCATCCGGCTACCTTTCGCGGTTCTTCTGTTCGAATTTACACGGAGAGAACTGGATAAGGGACAAGTTACTGCTCTATAAGAAACGTAAATTGTCCTTCGCGAGAGGTGCCCGTTTAACGAGGCTATGAATTTCGTGGTTTATGCTGCGCTCAGCTGTGTCAGGATGCGACATTTTGTAGAGGAAGCAAGGGAAAAAATTGCTGAGTCTCTTAGCGAATAATAGCGTTTAACGTACCATGATCCAAGTGATCTGTTTTGAAATGTTTTACCGAGACGTTCGCTGCCACCGCTTTGCATATGCATGACACTATCTAGGGTGTAGCGTCCTATCGTATCGAATCCCTTCAATATCCTAGAACGCTTATCACGTGCCAAATTAATATTGCGTGACTAGTTGTAATAATAAGGATCCGAAGTGTGTGTTGATAAAAGAGAGCGTTTATTTATAGAAAGTATAGAATAGTTATAACGGAGACGTTAAACGGAGTACCGTTTCGAACACGCGTTTATACGTGTAAGTAAGATGTTTCAAGGATCGGTATCGAAGACGAACCGATTTCTCGAATTTGATCTACGTCGTGTCTCGTCGTGTTCTGTCCGGTGTTTTCTCCAGTTTAGTTCTGATTGGGCAAAATAAACGTTGGTGGTGGAAAAGTAAGGAGTTTTAATTGGACAGAGGGTGTGACGGGAGGACCTTTGGCTAAGGAGTAGGAAACTGTCAAGGAGCCGATTTTTGATGGTCAATGACGTGATTTACAAGTGGGGTCCGTTCGTCGCTTGTTGGGTCTGTCACACGTGGGTCCCATCTGTCGAGTCTGGTACTTGCAAAAATTCCTAAACTTTCGCCTTTGCCTTTACAACTTAATCCGCTAGAACGGCGGTGAGGCACATCTATCCTCCGGAATTGCAGTCGCGATGTAAAATATATTGTAAACCGTTAGGTCTGTTAAAAGTAAAAGCCTTAGAATAAAAATCATGTTATAAACACGCTCTCCGGGAGGGAACATAGGGTCTATCCAAGTCCTAATTCTATATATAATGTCTATGGCGGAAATTGAACTTCGATCTTCGACAGCGGAACTATCTACATCGGAGATGTCTCTGTATAGTATAAACCATGAGAAATTATACCTGGTCTGATATTACAACGCGTTTTCCTCAGATTTACCGCCGCTGATTTCGACTTTGTTCGATCTTGACAGCGAATAGCTACATATTTCTCCTAACTTCCTTTCTATTTTCATTCCGACATATTTGTAATCAATTTTTCAATCTCTTCTCATATTCCATTTTCTTTGAAGTTCTTCCACTTTTATTTTCTCATTTGTTGGTTATTTCTGGGATTCAGTGTCGAGATTGACACATTGACAAATCTCGGATGTATTTTCTAAAGAACGCAAAGTAGTTGAAAGTTCATTTGGGTCTCATTGGAAAACGTAATTCGGGTTTTGGTAAATATTTAAGGGTTCCAGGGATGAAGAGAAAGTAATTTCGCACACGAGATTAATTCCTTCCAGATAGTTTACGAGAGGAATGAATTTAAAATTCATGGAAACGCGATGTAATCGTAACACGGGTAATACTCGCGGAAAATGTTTACGGAGAAAGTAAAATTTGGAACAAGCAGAAGCTGAACGATACAATTTATTGCATTAATATATTATACTAATAAATAATTAATTATTAAATTAATTAATTAATAAATATTATACAAACACACGATTCGATACAGCGATTTCCAATATAAAAATGGATCATTTTCAAAACAGGTAGAGGTACATTTTACTTTAATTACCATTAATAAATTTCACACAATTTTCGCCTAATCGACGATACTACTCGAATATAAGATCACGCGTGTACAAAAATGGCTACTATTCCACAGACAATAGACTCGTGTCCATAAATTCCTACATTCCGGATCACATTGTACCTTCCATAAATTTATCAAGTTATTGGAAAATCATAGAAGTCGTTTCGATTCGACCGAAATCGCGATGAGTTGGTGATACGTGTAAGCCGAGAACAGGAAATGGATGCACTCGTGTCACGGATGTAACGTATGAAAATTCGCGAGGGTATTCCCGAAGCGGACGTTTCGGTGGGATAAAAAGGGACAAAGCAAGGTTCGAGAAGGTATTCGGAGGAAGACGCGAAGCGGCCGGAAACGCGACGAAGAACGGGCATTTTTCTTGGGATAAAAAGCTGGATGCAACGGGGAGAATTTCGGCGGAAAAAATGGAGGCGAGTGGCGAAGAAAGCGCGCCGATTTATCGAATACGACCATGCCTGCGGAAACTTGTCCGAGTTTTATGAAAACATTTTTTAAGTCGACGGCAAAATTGCGTTTCGCTTGTAAATGAGATGTGAAATGCGGCAGTTTGCGTGAGAGATATATGAGTGTCGCTGTGGCTAGAGATATTTCTGAAATTCCTTTGGAAATCGAATAGATGAACGTATTCTTTGTCTTTGGTCTAGGATAATGTTATACAAAGACGCACATACCCTTGTATGCTTTAAATTCTATGTGAAGAAATTATGGATTCTTTGCTAGAAATTGTTATGAGGAATCCTAATCAATTCCAATCATCCACCTATTAAATTGGTCAAATTAATAACAAAATTCAAAAATTTCTATTTTACAGGTTTCCAAATTTCAATTTTATTTAGATAGGAATATAATTATATGTGAATGTCGTTATGAGGAGAGATATTTTTGAAATTCCTTTGGAAATCGAATAGATGAACGTATTCTTTGTCTTTGGTCTTGCATAATGTTATACAAAGACGCACATACCCTTGTATGCTTTAAATTCTATGTGAAGAAATTATGGATTCTTTGCTAGAAATTGTTATGAGGAATCCTAATCAATTCCAATCATCCTCCTATTAAATTGGTCAAATTAATAACAAAATTCAAAAATTTCTATTTTACAGGTTTCCAAATTTCAATTTTATTTAGATAGGAATATAATTATATGTGAATGTCGTTATGAGGAGAGATATTTTTGAAATTCCTTTGGAAATCGAATAGATGAACGTATTCTTTGTCTTTGGGCTTGCATAGTGGTATACAAAGACGCACATACCCTTGTATGCTTTAAATTCTATGTGTAGAAATTATGGCTTCTTTGCTAGAAATTGTTATGAGGGATCCTAATCAATTCCAATCATCTTCCTATTTATTTTATCCTATTTATATCCTTTTATATTTATTCCTATCTATTTTATCAAAAATTTTTATTTTACAGGCTTTTAATTTTCAATTTTATTTAGATAGAAATAAAATTATATAGAGTGAGACATAAAATAACTCATAAGATATTGATCTTGGTTGTACCAAGAAATATTTCAAATAAAAATTGCATGGTATCTAATGAGCTACACAGTGCTCCAATCTATACTAACCGTATTATTATTATATTATTTTTTAAGCGAGATATTAGAGTCATTTTCAGTCTTATAAATTAAATATCTAACATTTTTTCTCAAATAGAAAGAAGAAAAAATAAAAAGTTTATAATAGTTATTTACTTTTGTCGCACGATTTCAATCTCTCATAAAGCCACATGTATTATGTAATAACTATTTATGTATATTCTATTTATTTAAATTAAATATTTTTTCTTTATTTAAAATAAATTTTTATTTAAATCTATATATATTCTTTTTATTTAAAAAGAATATATATATTCTATTTATGTATATTTTATTTATGTTCTATTTTACGTACACGTATATCGAAGGGTCGATCGATGAAACTGAATTCGAAAATTGCCACGATCGAAGGGAGGGCGCTGCGAACGCAGCGGTACCGGAAATGCAATAGGCATTGGAAGGGCGCAAGAAATGTTTGGTCGGTGATGGTCGTAAATTTTTATTAGTGGTAAAAGCGCGCGCGGACCGACGCACATTTGTCAAGCTACATCGTGGACGTTGAACCAAGCACGAGGGCAAAGAGATTCATAGGCTATGAAATAATAAAAATCCTTTTTTGAAAATGGAGCCCTCCGGTGATTTGTTCAGTGTCGAACGCCCTTAGTCGCGGATATTTTTGCACCAGAACTCTTTAGACCCCGAGGCACGCTTCGAATTCTCGGATAAAAATTGTGCGCAAAGATGGAGGAGTGGGTACTCCTATCCAATTGTACGTTTGTGTGTCGAATAAAATAATGTTCCCATGTTCTGATAAAACGGAATGAAGTTGCGCGTCATTTTCGCACGATTTTTGAAAAAATTCGTTCAAAAATAAAAACACGATTTTTCTTTCGTATTACTTTATTTTAATTTAATTCCGTCGATTTGTTGCGTTCGTTCCATATATCAAAATCAAAATTATAAATTGAACATCAGAAAAAGAATAATAGAATTTTTATATAATATACGAATCGTAATAGTCATTTATTTTTCTCGCCTTCGATTAAGGAAGATTGTAGAATGTATTTGCAATCGATTAGTATTGACTTGCAAAATTTGATTACCAATATCAATTTAATTTTCTGAGGGAATTTACATTTGGCTTTCTCAAGAAGTTTCCTTGGTGCAAAGAGATCTGTGGCGAATGGTTGAAATTTTTGCAATTTCTCCTGCAGTAGAAATTTCCACTTTAATTATCCTATAAAACTGTATAACCCGAGCAAGCAGTCACAAAATTAAACAATTTTCATTCCTCCTTCGCCGCGTATGCCCGAAAATTTATTCAGCCTGACGTCCGATTCGTCAACGAGAGAAATATTCCATGCAGATGTTAAACCGTATATTTATAAGAAAAGTGGAAGCATATGAAAATGAGGGACATGTAGGTTTCTGAGGAAAAAAGAACGGGAAACTTAGTAAAAGTCGTTTAAAAGAGGCGATTTTCAAGCGTGCAAGAGACAAAAGATGGGAAACAATGCGATCTCTGATTCAACGTGAAAAGGCATTGATACCTTTCATCCTAAATCCAGCTGATAATTCACGAATGACGCGAACGGTTTCACCTAACCACAAGAATTTGCTGCGAATAAATTCGAAGATTTGATCTAAAGATTGGAATAATTAAAAATTCATTGCAATATGACTAGCTTCTCAGATTCCTTTTTCTTCAAATAATTAAATATTAAATTCGAAGATTTGATCCAAAGATTGGAATAATTAAAAATTCATTGCAATATGACTAGCTTCTCAGATTCCTTTTTCTTAAAATAATTAAATAATTAAATATTAAATTCTAAGACTTGATCTAAATATTGGAATAACTAAAAATTCATTACAATATGACTAGCTTCTCACAATAATTCTTCTTCAAATAATTAAATAATTAAATAATTAAATATTAAATTCGAAAATTTGATCCAAAAATTGGAATAATTAAAAATTCATCGCAATATGGCTAGTTTCCCAAAATCCTTTTTCTTCAAATAATTAAATAATTAAATAATTAAATATTAAATTCGAAGATTTGATCCAAAGATTGGAATAATTAAAAATTCATTGCAATATGACTAGCTTCTCAGATTTCTTTTTCTTAATATGACTAGCGTCTCAGATTTCTTTTTCTTCAAATAATTAAATAATTAAATAATTAAATAATTAAATATTAAATTCGAAGATTCGATCCAAAGACTGTAATAATTAAAGATTCAATGCAATATGGCTAACTTCTCAGATCCCTTTATCTTCAAATAATTAAATAATTAAATAATTAAATAATTAAATATTAAATTCGAAGGTTTGATCCGAAGATTGGAATAATCAAAAATTCATTGCAATATGACTAGTTTCCCAGAATCCTTTTGCTTTAAATAATTAAGTAATTAAATAAGTGAATATTAATAAATCAAGAATGAATTACTCCAAAGAATGATTTTTCAGCAAATTTTGCATTATCCGTAGAGATATTATCGGAAGAATTTGCTGAGCTTGATTATCATTTAAATAATTTACAGCGTACTGCAGTTACGTAGAAATTAAATAATAATTTAGCTACATTCGATAACTCGAATTTTGCAATTTACTGCTTAATTAATGTTGCTTACTGCACCGTGTACATTGACTAACCAATTTGATACTGTCAGTAATTTACGATTGCCATAAACAGGTTTATTCGATAACGATTTCACCGTTGAATCATTGGCATTATCGATTCATTCGATAATAACGTGCACATAAGTACTTTCTTACACTACTAATGCTTGGATTGGGAAAAATTTTTATGTAACAAAGAAACTGTGGTATTACAAATTTTTCTAAACTCAATTTGAGATTTATGGAAAGGATAAAAAGGCAAAGGATTAGATTATTCTCTCCAAGATAATTCCTACGACAATGGAAAAGAATTCTCCAAATATCGAAGAATGAAAATTATTTTAGGAAAAAAGGAGGACAAACTTCTGATTAAATAACGAAATACAGAAATTTGTCACAATATGATGAACAATTTATAAAAAAAGACAAAATTCACAATTTTTAACTATCTGCCATAATTTAACTCAATTACGAATAAAATATCATCTTTTCCATTTAAAATAATTTCTTAATATTCCCAATAATTCCCTCCAAATATTAAAACCGGAAATTATCACGAATTTTCTCTAATAAAAACTAAATCCTGACTCAGAAGCTTATTATCCGATCCCCTATAACAAGCTTAAAAAATTAAATAATTTAATCTCGACTAAAGTACCCCTGCAAAATCCAAATTTTCATCCAACATTCTACCACTAATCCGACACCCTTTACCCAGCTTTAATCCCTGCTAAAATTCACAGACCTTCAAAAAAAAAATAATTAAAAATCAAACGACGATGGTCAATTCTGTAAAATAATTCGGACACGATGTCTCACAATCAGGCAAATCGCGATGAAAGCATTTCAGCCAAACGCTGCCACGTCTCGCTTGCCGTCGATATCCTCTACTGCAAAGCGTCGCAGCCAAAACACGGGAAATCGTGGCATCGCGAGAAGATTCTTTAGCCAGTTCAAAGGGGAGCGATTCTTCTTCTTAAGACCTCGGCCGATTAGCGGCATGGCGGTCGTAAAAGAGGGAAAAGCGGGTCGGCGGGGATGAAGAAAAACGGTCGATACAAGGCTGGAAAGAAGAATAGCTCCATTCGATGCAAAAGAAGCACGGACAGGCGGACAGAATAGAGGCAATGCGGTGAAACCTAAGACTGCCGGTACACGATCGAAGCTTTTGCCCCATGTATTTTCGTAAAAGCCTCGAATTGCTCCAAGACGGAGATGAAAGACCATTTGAATCGTCTGTTCTCCTGTTCCTGCTGGTTTTATTCGCTCGACTGTCTGACTGCGAAATGCTCGCCAGGGAGGAAAGTCTTTCACCCTCGGTGTCTGATGGTAACTGTTACGAGCGGAGACGCGAACTTTTGCTCGGGGTGCTCTTTGAGAATTGGGCTGCACGAGTAGCAACCGTTGTTTCCAGTTCTAACCTGAGAATCTCAGACCTTACAGCCAAACGAGACCCACTGGGCACTCAAGATTGTTATTTTAATTGAAGTCCGAGCTGATCGATTTCGATTTCTTGCTATTTTCAATTTTTCATTCTATTTAAAGGGGAAGTCGGAAACTTTTATTCAGAGTTAAAATTAATTTCCGTGTCTCTGAACTGAGTTTCATTCGCTTTGCGTCGACTGTATACCATTAGAAATTTGATTACTATATATATATAAAAGTCAAATATTATTTTTGAAAAACATATGGTGGTTTTTAGTTACGTAATGAAATATATGTAAACGTTGATTCCTCTTCCCCGAAGACCCATTCATTTCGCATTATCAAATGTAGTACACCTATTTTTACGGTTGTGAGCCAATTTGACTCGTAAAATGATTTAACAGTTAATCGCATAACACGTGAAATTTATAGCTCACATCAAGCCTGGGCAACTTTTGCAACCATTTATAAAAGCAAGCCTAATAAAAAAGTTTTACTACCAAGTTCGAAACATAAAAATATAATAATTGAAAAAATAAAAGACTTATTCTGGAAACGGTAACATTTTATAATAGCACCAAGTATGGCGTGGATATGCTTGACCAAATGGCACGAAAATATAGCGTTGAAGCAGACTCTCGCAGATGGCCTCTACGAGTTTTCTATAACATTTTAGATTTGGCAGCTGTCAATGCTTGGATTCCATATAAAGAGACCGCTCGATCAAATATTTCGAGAAAAGATTTTATTTTCCAATTAGCTGAAGAGCTGAGAAGTAAATATAGAGAAGATGTCGAGAACACTTCCATTCCATTGACAAAAATTCATACTACTGACACACGAAGAATTGTCAAGTTCAAAAATTGTGTAATAGAAATAGATGTAAGAGCCTTTGTGCTACATGTAATAGAAATGTTTGCGGAAAATGTATCTCAAAAACAGAGTTTATACGTGAAAAATGTTTTCGATGAATTTTTTAATAATAAATCTTTCATTTAAATTGATCTGGAACTATTTTCTGTGCAAAGAACTTCAATTTTCTTGTATGAATAAAATTGGCTCACTTTAGTAAAAATAGGTATATAATCAACATCTGTAAATCTAGTGTTAATACAACAGGTAGAAAAATAGTTTGAAATCGGGTTAACAATCTTTTAATTGTAAGTCCAATGAAGAAGATTATACTTAATAGATACAACCTTATCTTTGCTTCTTATTCATGAAATTTATAAAGTAATTTTAAACCTTGGTGATTCTAAAAATATTAGTCTTATAAAACTAGTCTTATCGATAAGTACACAGCCCCAATGACACCGATCTTGTGACAATATCGTGCGTGCTTCAGTTGTCCATTAAATCAGCTTTTCCCAAAGTTATTTTTCTCTCCTCTCATACAATTGAACGAAAATAAACGGACTACAAAGCACACCGCGTCATATCCTCCTCATTCTCATTCAACATTCCACAAACCTAATTCTTCTGTTCCTCATCGGTTTACGTTACCTCAATAACCTGCCTCTACCCCGGTGTAATAATTAAAAGCGAGACTGCAAACGGCACAATCGAGCTCCCCCTCGAACGGAAATAGGCGAGGTCGGATATTCCTGGAAGAAACGTTCTCATTCAAGTTACCATACAACCCAGATTTACATAATTTGTTACTCGGTCAATTTAACGTCACACCCACGCGTGTCGAGCTGAACTCGTATGCGATCCACCTCGTATCTCACCGATTCCTCTTGTTTCCAGAGCTGGGAGTTAAGCCGGGACAGGTCTTCTTCCTGACAATGTAAGACACCCTGATCGTTCCGAACATTCCCTCGTTTGTTATTCCATGCTCTTTGTACCAACCCGCCTGGAGAACTTTCATCCATCGAATGCTCCCTCGCTTCATGAATTTCTCCAAGTTCTGTTCTCACGAATTCGCCCCCCCCCCCCCCCCTCGAAAATTCGTCCTTCTTTCTCTCTTCCTTTTCCTTTTTCTTCCTTCAATTTAAGTGTTTCCTCGAGTCAGCTGCATAAGAAAAGGTTGCATTTTCGTGAGTGCAGGATTCCTGTGATTTTGATTTTTGTGATTTTACAATTTCACAGTTTAGTAGATAATTAGTAGATAGCAGTTTTCCGATCCATCAGGAGTGGTCTGTCAACTTTATTTCCATTTCTCCGATACCGTGATGGTGATTAACAACTGTACACCATGTTAATTACGACAAAATTTAATAACATTTTATATTGTGGTATTGCGAGCTGGGAAGGAGTCTAGCAAAGGAACAGTATTAACACTATGCTATGGCATAGTGACATAGTGGCACAGTGGTACCACGTCGGTGTCATGCGAAAACTATCGGACAAATGCTAGTGACACCACGTTGGTATCATGCCAATATCAAATTACGAGTTAGTCCTACAAAACGAAAGAATCCCGATTGAACGTGCGAACGACATAGTGTTAATTTACAATTATTGTTGGCTCAGAACTGAATTAGAATTCCGAATGTTATGGAAAAACCACTTTTCGAGTTATTTGTCGCAAATAGCAGTGGAGAAATGTCCCCATCATACTAATTTACCCGTCACGCTACTATGGTTCCAATATTAATCGAATTTAGTGTTAACACGTTAACAACTTAGATACAGTGTTTATCAGCTTTGAAAACTTGTCCACAACCGGTACTCATAGTGTGCACTATACATTCCACTGTATCGAATATTTTTCATCGGTATATCCAAGAAGCTAAAAATTTTTATTTCGAATCCACCATTTTTCCTTATACACCCTTAGCCTTTTAGAACACTGTTGCCCCAATTTCGAGATTTTTTAACGTCCCAACTTCGGAACCTTTGGCAACATAAAGAGTACAGTAGATTTACAGTGGAATGACTCCTACAAATCGGAATAAATCATTTTGACAGTTTGAATAACGACCTCGATAAGCTGAGGCGCGAATATAAGAGACCACTGTGTCCATACAGTATCGTCGGCTATTCACGGATCTTCTGTGAAATCGGAAATCGAATGACAAACGACATTTTAATTTATTCCGCGGTACCAGCATCGTTTTCAGTAGAACGAACCTTCCGCTCGAAAAAATATTCACGCGCTGACGTTTCCAGAGCGTGGAAAACCGAGCGATAGCGTGTATCATGGCCGCTGCGCGTGGCTTGAATGAAAAGTCACACAAAAGTGATGTGACACGTGACAAAGAAGCGGATATCAACGCCATGGAGATTCTAAATGACAGGCAGGTATCTCGAAACGAAGTAATTTCAGTATTATTCCGGCTGCGAAACGAATCCATGGGATTGTTTCCTACGCCTAACCGCAATTTCATGGGTCAGAGTGAACTGGCGAATATGAAAGGACGAGAGAATATTTTAACGCCGGGAAAGCGTTAAAATGTTAAACACAGCGAGAACGGCAGATTATACGACGGATTATTAAATTGGAATACGTGGGAGATATTTTTCGAAGGAAATTAAACCTTTTATGCCGATTTTAAGCCGATTTCAGATCGAGAAACGTATTTAATTACGAAGCCTCCGGGGAACAATTGTTGAGAGAAGAAAAGATTAATTCACGGGCCATGAGATGAACGAGGTAAGTGACTCGTGAATATGAATTCCTCTTATAATTACATGTTCCTTATTTGGTCCCCGAATTAACGAGAAGAGACTCTGTGAAAGTTACTTCGAATTACTTACTACGTTGAAGAACCACTGCGACCCAGAAATTTCCTTTTATAGATTAATATGATAGGCACCTCGCGTTTGAAATTTTCCTAAATTCTTTCCATTTTCTTTTTTGCGAGCAAAATTTATATCTTAAAAATACTCCCCATTTCAAAAGCATACTGAAATCAAATAAATCAAATAAAAATATTCTTCAAGTACAAACAGCTACATGTTTTCTTTATTTATATTTATACTCGTATCTCTAACAGTTCTTATATATATTTATTTATAATTAATTCTAATAATATAATATAATAATTATTTACAATAAAATGTTTAATAGCATTTAATAATACCTATGCAATGACCCAGTATTTTAAGAAATTCATTTCAACGGTATGCAAGATAGAAATACACAATGGTTCGTGAAACGTTTGACAGACATTGCACAATTTTAAAAGAAATTAAAGGAATTCTCTGTCAGAGCTGTGCAAACACAATACCACGAACGTTCCACAAATTTCTGCAACGAGTGTTTAGACTATTTATATTAAATCGAGTCGATCCGACATGTCGCAGCTTCCAGCCTCTTCTTGCTAGTAAAAATGTTCGCAGAGGAGATGCTGTATTTCTTCTTCCAACTCGCTCGATATTGGTCGCCTCGCCGGAATATGGGAACCTACTTAAGTAAATTTCCGCATATTTTATGCAAAGCGTTATCGACGTGGACCGCAATTCAGGATCTCGCGTTTGAGCTGGTTTTTCACCGACACGCTAGTTACATCCCGTCTCTCTCCCTCTCTCTCTCTCTCTCTTTCTGTTTTTTGTCTCTTTTTACGTTTTCAACTTTCCCTTTGCCGGGTCGCATATAAATTTACACTTGCTCGCATCGCGAAGTCTCGTTTCACGCCTGCGCCCTTTTATATTCGCGGACAATTCAATTTTTCGTGATTGTCGACAAAAAGCGCTGCGAGCTGTGTTTTGACAACGCTCGCGTGGAACTTCGACTTCCAACTGGTAAACGAATCACTCGTATCTGCCTGTGTCGAAATTCTGCGGCCACGTCTGCTAAAATCTACTTATTGCCTCGCGTTGTCGGAAAATAAAAATCTGACCAGTGGGACGAGTGATTATCGAGCTGTTTATTTTTCAGATCGATGAACTCCGTGAAATAGAAAGTAGAGACTTATTTTAGAGAAAACAATTAAGTATGGACCAAGTAGTTTGACACTTAAATATTTAAAAAATTCGAAAGCTGGAGTTAACCTTTTCAGAATTAATTTAACAAATTTTATTTTCGTTTATATAAAAGATAAAGGTGAATACGAAAGTTCAGAAGTCACTGAATATTTTATTTCTTTACATTAAGAAAATACTGACCACAATGCACGATTTTCAGAGCTGTCCATACAGGCCATTTGCATTATGCAAATCTTTTGGTTTATTATTATATATTATAAATTTAATATTTTATGTACTGTTCTAGGCAGCAAATATTTAAAAAATATACGAATACAAAATTACACTTAGGGCTGTTGAGATTCATGCAGATGAAAAATCTCGAGCCAAGGGAGCATATAGATGTGAAATATATAATCTGACAATTATGTTTATAAAGAGCAGAATAATGTACAGATTGTATTAAAAAGAATTTTCCTCATCCTAAGAGATGACAGGACACATCAAAACAGTTGGATTGCGTTCAGAAAGAATTTTCTAACCTCTAATAGCTTTAAAATCCATGGACGTTGTATCATGTCTGCAATCCGGCAGCCATGTTGTAGCGTGACGTCATACAATGTCTGCAGGAATGAAAGGGTTAAATCGATTATTAGATCGTGGTTGCTTCTTTGTTAGAAAATAAACATTTTTCCTATTCTTTGGATTTTTTGAGAAAATTCATTTGAGTGGACGTTGGTTATTGATAAGTATAATGTTGGAAGAGAGTGAACTTGGGTATTGTATAACTACGGTTTTGAACGATGAAACGAAAACTGTGGTCTTGAGAAACTTGTTCACGGAGTTATTTAGATAAGAAAGAGAAATAAGGCAATATTTCCAGTGAGCAGGCCAGCCTGATAAAAGCGCAAGCTCGTGCTCTTTTACTTGTACTATTTGCATAATACCCGAGTTTGGTTACTATCGATTTTCACTTAGGCAACTGTATTACAGGAACTCTTTCTTATGATGATATAACGAGAAACGACTGTTTAAGGGAAGGCGTTATTCTACCTTTCCAAGCACACGAAACGCAATATGTTTCGAGTAAATTTAGTATGATCACATTCAACAGGTACACTGTGTATTATTAATATAATATTTCCTAGTGAAGAAACAATTTTGCTCGTAATATATTTCGCAATAATGTATTCCAATTTCATGCTACTTAGTTTGCAGCTAATTAACATTAAATTTTAAGAAATTTTATTATTATACCCTTTAAACATAATTTTAATACTAAAAACGAAGCTTGTTTACATTCCTCCACGTTCTGCTTTCTCTATAACTTGCCAACAAACGTAAAACAAAAATTTCACATAAATTCATAAATTTCCCAAATATTTTCCTGCAAAAATTCTATGCACATACTCAACAGTAACACCAAACAAAATTAGCTATTTCATCTTTGTAAGAGTATGTCAGAGTATGCGAGCTCTGGTTACAGATAAGGCGGCGTGAGTGACGAGCACGTAGCAGTGATAACCGCAGTCTCAGAACGAAGCGGCTATCCGCTTGATCTGCGCGGCGGATTAACAAAGGAGGCCCAAATTTAACCGTTTGAGTGCCACGGGTCATTATTGTTTCACAATCGAAAATTGCCAAGCGGCGCGATAGCGCTTCTCATATTCTGCGTCCGCAGCGTTGACACTTTTGGACACAAAATAGAAGCGCGATCGCGCCGATTGGCACTCAAACGGTTAACCACTTGCGGTGGCAAGAAATTCACAGACGCGTGTGCCAGAACGGTCCAGTGTTTCTGTAATAATTGCCTAACGACGCGTATACCACGTCGTTGGCGATTCTGTGACAAAAGCATCACGACGTGCGTGACACGTCTTTCCAACGCAAGTGGTTAAAGGAGCGAACGGCGGAGTTATGCGTGAGAGACGAGAGTGAATATCGTACCCAACGAAACAAAGTACAATTGGCCACCGAGTAATAGACTTATTTAACACGTTAAATGCCCAGTCCATTTTGCTTGCCGTTCCGTTCAGGCCCAGATTTGACCGTCAAGTGGGCCACCACAGGCGGATGAAGTGTTCATAAAACTCGGAGATACTGTACCAACTGTAATAACAGGAACTCCCAAACGTTAGGTCCAAAGATGGCGAAGAATTTAACACCAAAAATTAGCACCTTTTGGTCCCAGTCTGGGCCTGTTCCTGAGGACCGTCCGAGCATGACGACTAACTGTGGCATGAACAGAACGACACGTAAAACCGGTGTTAACCTATGTGAGAGGAGTCTTTATTTGGATGGCGTCGCCCTGCATCGGGATCTATGTTTGCTTCGAGGGACTATCAAGATTATCAATTTTCGAAGCAGGACTGAGTGGCGCAATGGGTCGTCATAGGGCCTATAAGAACCTGGCTGAAGGATTCGAGGACACACTCTCTTTCGACAATCTACCGTCTGCATCACGCATCTCACAAGACTCAAGCCTCCGCACACTTGTACTGCAAAAGAATAAAGTATAATCAAAGTTTAAAGTTCAATTTCTATAAATCCGATCCTTTAACCACACCTAGCTCTCCCTTCTTCTTCCCTTACATCTTTGTCATTATATAATTGACAATTTAACGGGAGACATGATATTCATTTTATTTCTCCATTTTTAACCCTTTGCACTCGAGAGGTGAGCTTCAGTCACCATTTCATAAAATTTGGAAGATCGATATTAATTAATATATCAAATTTAATGCAACGTAAAAGCGTGCGAGGTATCGAAATCAAATAATTCTACAATTCTTTATTTACTGCTGCAAAAAGTATCGTCAGTTTTTTTAGTAGAGGATCTTTGATTTTCGAGTGCAAAGGGTAAATTTTCCTTACACCTAATCAAATCTAACAAAAATAAAATACACCATAAAAATATATCTGTTTCCAAAAACTAATATAGCAATTGCAAAATAATTTGTTCCTCCAATTATCATTAAATTATGCTGCTCGACCAAGAGCGATCTAGTCGACCATCCTGATGTATCAGTCTCTGAACTAATTTGCAACGGATAACGATATTAGCATTCAGCGTGAAAACGCAAAGCCCGGGGAAAATGTCGGTCGCGCAATAACGTCTCGCAGCCACGTTGATCTCGTTAACCCCGTTCTCGACGCCCGCCTAAGATCGCAGCCACGTTATGGACTGTCCTCGGTGTCTGCAGGGATAAACAGGGAGGAAGAGGCAGGCGGTGGGTGGCAAACAATGGATAAAGAATAACGAAGCACCGGGAAAGTAAGGCGAAGCGGGCGGAAGGTTACGGGTGGGTTGGTCGTAAAAAAGCATGCGATTTTACGAGCACTTGCGCTAAACGACAAAATGCAATTCTACGGGCGAGCACCCCGCGAGACGTTGTTAAGAAGACGCCTCGTCTCGAATGCAACCCACCCCCGGCGTCGTTGCACGCGAACACCGTCGTGCACCGGCGCGGCGACGCAAGAAAACGGCCCCGACTCTTGGAATTACATTGTTCGCTCCCGCCTGCACTTTTCCATTGCTGTAATTTATCGTAATGAGTTACGACGTGCATGGCTGTGCACGCGCGCCGTTGTATAGTTCGAGCAACAACCGAGACAAATATGCACCGCGACGAGAATGGGAACGGGCACGATGACGACGAGATGTTATTTATCGCGCTGTAAATCGTCGTAAAATTTTCTTCACAAACGATGGAAGGTATAGTCGTGCTGCTACTTTCCCCTTTTCGTTTTTCCCAGGGGGTGAGTGAGGCAAAAGTTTGACCATTTAGAAGAAAGTTTGCCAGTTCTATGCTGCATTTCTCTGTGTTCGGAATTGAAATGAAGTCATTAATCGGGGGGAAATATTATTTGAATAATGGACATCTAATATCCTAGACCGAAATCGGTAATTCGATGATTTTATTACTCGAGTGAAAATATTTGCTTATCTTTTAATGTGATTGTTAGAAAATTAACTAACGGAGAGCTCTGATATAAAATGAAATGTTTCCAGGAAATGGATAGTCCTATTTCTTTCTCTAAGAGAGGGAAGTGGGACTAGAGTTTAAAACGAAGTTTGTAACATGAAACAAAGTTTGGTAGTTGCAGGTGTTTGAAGATGTGGTAATTTTTAGATAGAAGTACAGAACAGATTTGATATTCTCTGAGCAAAAATATTTACTAATTAAGGAGGACCCAATACGCCAACTAAATACCCCAACTAAAGGCGTGCTTCTGGAAAATATAAAGAAGAAACTGTACACCAAGGAAGTTTTAATTCAAAGCTTGGAGCAAAGAAATTCCGAGCACAGACTCGCAATGCTAATGGAAGTTCAATTAAACAGCATCGAATCGCGTTTACAAACATGAATATTACGCAGAAAACATTTCTTCCATATCTGGAGAAAGTTCAACAGCATACATCCACAGTGTTCAAGAAGCATCGAAGCTTCTTTATTTTTCCGCTCATAAATAATTTCCTCCTAAAGATATAAAATATCAAGCAAAACTATAAACCGCTCGTTTATTGCTCGCGAGCTTACCTTCAAAGCTGAACGTGGAATTACACGAGGCCATTTTCCAGAAGATTTTCCAAGTAGTCCCATCTTCGGCTCCAAAATTCCCGGAAGCTTGCAGGAAATCCGCATCCCGCGCTTGCAGTTCATTCCACGGTGAATTCCTGAAAAATATATCAGTATCAGTGAATATTCTCCGAATGAGAGTTAAGAAACACCGTTTCCAGGCTTTGCTAATCCTGTTATCGGAGCTCAAGCTAATACCGTATATCCCAGTTAACAAGCGAATCGTTCGCGCCATGAGGGTCGTGACAAGTAACGATTTTTCCGGGTTTATGGCGAATTCAACCCTCGAATCGTGCTGTAGGTTCCTCGTTTCGAAGGTACGCATTCGATGGCTCGTTGAGATAACAATACCTAGCTGGAGAGAGAGATTACAAGGGGAAGCTGAACGAGACAATGGCAGTAAAACGAATTCGATGGAGAAGCAAGGAAGTACGTCTTGGCATGTCCAGGCACTCGGGAGTCCTTTGCTCCGAGCTTTATAGCATCTCTAGTACCAGGACTTATTGTTAGTTCCCATAACCATGCAGTTATGGATTTTGCGAACGTTTATCCGGATTAGATTTTATTTCAACAGAAATTACGTACCTTTTTGTTTCCTCGTTGACGTCAAGGAGTATCAGCCCTTTATATTTTACTGCCTCCATTATGAAGATACTGACAATCTGCAATGTATAATTACAAAATAATTTAGAAGATATTTTCCTCCTTTTTTCCTTTCTTTTAATTCGAAATGGAAAATTTTTAATTTTAAAAAACAGCGTGTTAAATTTGTGATATGAAATTAATAGTAGACAAGATTGCGTCATCTCAAATTTAAGATTATCGTTGAGAACGACGACATATGAATAATTTGAGTATTTACGTAATTATTATAAAAATATTTACGATTTATCAAGGAAACGTTAAAAAATTATATTATTGTTATAAATAATTGAGACTTTTGTTGTATTAAATATTAATACAAAGTACTCGAAGTAAAAATACGTATTTTGTATGTTCGATCGAAGGTATCGAATAGTGCAGACATTGTGAAAATTGAAATTATGACGAATAAACTGTTGCAATGGGCAAATGTACGTACTATATGGTAACGTATTATATCGCGTATTATATACTTTACGTTTTCCAATCATATCGAAGACTCGATTAATTATTACACTCGGATTTCTCTTATTTTATCTTAAAATACGATCAAAATAAATGTGATCGTTCAAAGTTGTAAAGAAATCTGGATTTATTTTGTTATCCAAAGCATTCAATTTATAGAATCATATATGACGCCGAATATAACCTCGCAACGCGAGACAAATTGACACTTGTTAAATTGGGAATATCGTGTTAAAACATATAATTACCTCCAAACTAACGTAGAAAGCAACGACGAGAAGCTACATGGTCGTTCTGAATATTATAAACACTATGAACATAACACACTTCACCACAGTTTCACGATTGCTTAAACGCACGTTTATATTTCAACAATTCGAGGCTCACTGTAGCTTTCAAACTGACTCGGACCCTTCGGGAATTTTCGGGAATCGTCGGGAATCTTCGGAAATCTACGGCTGGTTGCTGTTGCCGAACGTTAGACAGTGCTGTAGTGTCGCGTCGGGAATCTATTACGTAATGGTTGCTCTATTGCAAATATTTTTCGCGACGTTTTAATATTTGCAATAATGCGACGATAGTACTTAATAATACGTTAGAAATACCTATTGAGTGCGTAAGTGTAGTGAGAAAGTACGCGATAAACAACGGTGATAAAATTTGAAATAATTGTTGAAACAGAATCCTCTAAACGTTTAGAGAAAAATTATGACGCAATGGCTGCAAACGTGCTGCGCAGTGTACATGCGCAATAACCAGCATGAAGAGAATGAAAATCGTTTAAAGAATTGACTGCAGTGGTGTGGTTTCATGTCTCCTCAGTGGAAAAACATTAGGTTTCAGCTTGAGAATTTGCCTGTTTTCTTGTACTCCCAGGTGTCCTGTTCTCTGCTTTCCTGCAGAATCAGCAGCTTGGCGACAATCATCATGGCGGTCGTGCAAACGTGCATCCTTGAGACATTTTCTCAACAAATGGTAAGTTTTTTTGACATTAGATTTTTTTAACATATAGAGTGATAATGAAGTTGCATGTTATGAATTATAGCATATTATTGAATTTTAAACATCATACAAGCATGGTAAGGTAAAATAAATGATTAAATACTATTCCATAAATATGATAATATTTTGGCCTCATTATATTCATTACTTGTTTGGGATATTTAACAAACCTGAAATGTAGTCAGTCTTTACATATGCACACCGTAGCCTTAATTTCAATGAATTTCCATTCAATAAATACATCAGATCATTAATGCAGTGCGCAGTGCATTGTATAACTGTAAAATTCTTTTTTAATACTTTTCTATTGCTGATATCCCATGTTATTTAAGGTATACTGTAATCAATGCAACAACTCTACTGGAATAATATGTTATTATTACTACATTCATAATAATACAGTATATCAAGGGTCCAACATACAATATTTTTATTTGTCAGCTATTGTATTAGACGTTAGGTTATTAATTCACTTTGAACATTATAGAGTATTACAACCAGGAAGTTTTATGTAATTATGAGAAGCCAAATAATGCAATCCACAATGCACATTCATAAAAATGGATACACATTTCTATCCAAACAATATTGCAATTAAATTCTCAATTGGTATTACTCCTATTTACCTCAATTGCTATTACCAACTATTTATCTGAATTTATTTTATCATTTGAAATAAACCAGACAGCTGTTTCCACAGATTACAAGACAAAATCCAAAGCCAGCAAGACCAAATCAAACCTGACATGTGCACACTATGAAAGCAAGTAAGCTGAATCCATAGAAAGTCCAAAGAGCGTTTATCAGGACGTTTCAGCAACGGCGTTCCAGAATTAATTTTCGACCGTATGTCTTCGTGTATCATGGTATACAAACACATCCCTTTACGTAATTCGGAGCCTGTTTAATTCGTCAGCCGTGAGTCCTGCTTCCCCTGTTTTGCAACGACGCTGACACAGGGGCTGGCTACGATTTCCGCTTCGCGTACGCGCAGCTGCACTCCAGGGGATTCGGCAGGAACCCTTTCAGACTGTCTCTTCTTGTCGGAGGTCATCTCGCCGTGTCCCGCAAGATGGAAAAACTTAGATTATCGCATTTATCTTCGGTGCCCTGGTCCTCGCCTGTCTTTCCCCCGTTTCTCCTTCTTCCTGAAAGCTCGCCTTTCGTCTTCCACTCGCCCAAGTATTCCCAACGATTTCACCAGGCTCTTCCGGTTCATTTCTCCTGCCCTTTATCTTATTTCACCCGCGTCAAATATTGTCTCTCGCCGTTCTTTCCTTTCCCTCTTCAAAGGACCTTCTGTTCCGTGACCTCTCCTATTCCTACGCCAAATTTTCCCTTTCGGTTTTCACCGTTCCTTTGTACCTGTTATGGCTGAAATACGAGTTTCGTTTCACTCGATTTCCACGGTTCAGACTTCCCTGTGTTTACTACTCGTGGTTCCTGTAAAACTGCGTTTGGTCGTCTTATGGAAAGAATACGGTTCTCTTTGATGCAGATGCGCTGGCCGAATGAAATTCTAAAAACACGCAGTCGGGTACGTTTTAATGAAATAATTGAAACGAAATTGCGAAATTTCGGTAAAGATGGAGTAGAGCAGCAGTTTAATTAAATAATTTCGTATATATTAGCATGCTAATCGACGGGACGTGGATATTAATATGGTAGCTCTGAACTGCGCTTTAAACGGTAATATTTATTTCAGAATGGTACGTATTGCAAACACGCTTTACGTAACTCGTGCCTCATATGTGTGATACAACGAATAACATGCTCCGCCAAAGATATATCGCTGGGTAAGCATCCTACAAGTCATATAACGTCCTTCGTTGTACTCTGAAATATGAAACAAATTTTCTCTCTACATCCACCGGCTTAAAAAACCGACCAGCTCCGCAACACTTCATGTATCATCGGCTAACACATCTCTGTGTTACGTATCTTCCGTTTTTCCTGTTCCATTTTCTTCGTCCCCCTTCACCCCCCTTTTTTTGCCTTTCAAAACGTTCACGTTTCAGTTCTTCGATATCCTTCTGTGCTCTTGCCAAATTTTCCCCTCTGTACCTTCGTATTCATTACTCGTATCGATACGTGTGTACTTGCACAGAGCATGCGTAACATTGTCTCTTATTTTGCTGTCGCCCTTTGAAGGTCTTCCCTTCGACTCTCTGATTCCTTTTCCTCTCTTTGCCGAGCTCCTCGCTTTGCAATCTTTTCCATCCTTTGTGTCGAACAGGTACGCGCATTGACGAAGTACGAGGGATCATTATTTCGCGAGACATTCCTCTGTTTTCAGTTTCTTTGTTGTCACGTGATAACATAAATCGCGTAATGCAAAGTTATTTGACGTCGAATAAGAAACAGTTTAGGGTTAAAAATGTATTTAGTTCGATTATTTCCTACGAAATTATATATTCGGTTAGAAAATTTTGTGATTTTTACGAATTTTATGCCTCGTAGGTATTTAATTTAGTTTTAATAGCACCTGACGAATCCAGGTGGCGCGAATTTTAAATTCACCGTGTAGCACTCGATTAAAAGATTTATTAATTGAGTCACGAACGACTGCTTTACATAGTTCATTAATAATCTGTTTTCTGGTGTTTGATATTAATCGATGTTTGTAGAACACGTGGGAGGAGAAAATCGAATAAATTAAAAGGATTAGGAGTAAAGGAATATTTTAACAGCGTAGGTTTGCAAATTGATCCCGAAGGAGATGGACATTTTATTTTCTCTAAATTTTCCTCCGCATATCAATGGAAAATACGGAACGCTTGTGAAGCAGTCCGACATAAATCTGAAATTTTTTGAAACGCTCGCAGCCCCTGCCTACGATGTTAAATTTGCATTGAAATGGAACGTGCAAATACAGTATCCCTTTTGTAACAATAACCGTAATAAAAATATGACGTGAAATAGGCAATCGTTTACATTTTAACTCGCAACCCATATCTAAGTGAGCACCATTTTTGCCATCAAGTATTCTCCTTTTTTAACCCTTTATAATCAAAACCTGTTTTGCAAAAGAATGTTATTTATTAGAGGTTCTCTGATATAATCACTGAAATATGAAATACACTATTAATTATAGTGCATAGACAAAATCATAGCACATTCTACAAGCAACTTCAAAATGGTATATCTTGGTAAAAGAAAATCATATGATCATGAACCAAATTTCATTTTACAAGGGAAGGTTAGTACAATATGATGTAGTTGATTAAAATATTGGGAAAAAATTACTATCTTTGAAATACTCTCATAAATATTACAAAAATCAATATTTTTGTATTCATTTATCTCATAAATGTAATATTTCTTTAAATTATATTTTCTGTATCACCAATTTTGATTATTATCTTCACCTGTTCTTTATGCAGGCAGATAAAATTTAATTGCATATATTACTTCAGTCTCAAGAAATAAAACAAAATCATAGGATGTGCTATTATTTCATCACATATTGTATATTAATATCATTAAAATAATATATTGAAAATTAAACAGTATGCAATTGGAACACCAGGAGTCAGTCATGCATTATAAAGGATTAATTTATTATTTATTATTTTATTTTATTATATATTATATTGGAACTAGTGTGCCAAAATCATTTGATCATTCTCTCGAATCATTCTATATATCTACATGTTCTCGCCATTTCTTAAAAGATCTTCCCTTCTTCCCCTATTTACCACCCTTCGTCTCTTTTCTTCGAATCTCAGTCTCGAATAAAAGAAAGTTTCGAGATCGCTGGAGATTCTTCTTCGATTCAGCCCTCTTCTTCGTACGCTGGATTTCTCTGGCCCCCTGCCGACCCCCTCGCCGCAGATTTACAGCGGCCAAGTAGGTACTCCGGTGCCGTAATTCCAAAAAAGTTTTCTTTCTCTCGTTGAGCCGGTTTTAGAGGCGTGCCTAGGAAGAGAGCGATCCGCCACTTCGCCGGGATACCGCTCCTTAAATTATTCCCTTTTACCCGAGATCCCCCGCCATGCTGGCAATTCCGAATCGGTTAGCGTTCCCTATTCTACTTAATGACCGTTTTCGTTTATTTTCATCGATCGGGATTTATTCGAAACGCCGTATCGGCTGCTCGTGATTAAAGTCAGTTTCTAAGGTAATTAGGATGATTCGAGGGTCGTGGAGGAATTGAATCTGTTCTGGAAGGATCTGTTCCTTGGGGCTTTAAAAGAATTTAAAGGTACTCGCTGGTATGCTTAAGACTCTCGGTTAAATTTCCCAGTGATTGGATTTGTAGTCTGAAGATTTTCTGGAATTAACTCTATATCGTGTCATTAACGTGCTTCTTTTTTATTGGTAGTAATTGCTGTATGAATTTTTGGAGTTTTAGGGTCTGGGCATACTTGTGAAGTAATTAATTGGAATAATATAAGATAAGTAATTTACAATAGTAATTAATATAAGATAAGCAATTTAAGTAATATATATATAATAGTAGTAATTAATATACGATAAGTAATTTCAGTAAATAATTGTTTATTTGGGTATTAACCTTTTCTTCTATGTTATGTGTAACTAGAAGAGTAATTCTTCAGTAATTTTGATGAATGTTATTGTTGATTAATTCTGATAAATTTTGATAAATTGTTATATGTTAGTAGAACTGTCAGTAGCGTCTCCCTTGTTTCTGAATTAGGCTAGACGTTGGTTATTAAATATTTGTAACTAGAACTAATTTAGGGATGTCTCTATTGAAGGATTGAATTGAAGAATAGATCTAAACATAGCTGTAAAATATTGTTTAGAGTGAATCATTCCTATAGAACATATTCATCTATATAAATGAAGTCATTAATAGCTAATGACCAAAAACGATTCAGGAATTTTTGCAAAATTGAAATAGAAAATAGGAATATTCTTCGTGGTCCATTAATTCAAACGCTATTACTTCTACTGCACGTCCTCGTGAATTAACCCATTGCACTCGAGAAGTGACTCTCAGTCGCCATTTAATCAGATTCTAAAGACCGTTGTTAATTAATATCTCCAATTTAAAATTGCCCAATGACGCGTGGAATATCGAGGTAAAATAATTCTACGTCTTACAATTAATTTACACTTCTTATATTTTATGTCTTATATTTTATATTATCGTCTATTTTATGGCAGAAAGTCTTGAAATTGCCATGTTTCTGTAACGAAAAAATCGCCGACTGCAAAGGGTTAAAAATAGTTAAATTCCCGAATAAATTCATAATAAGAAATAAACCTATACTAGATATAAAAATTCATTTTCTAGAATATACAATCTTAAAAAATAAGTATTATATCAAAGGAAACGCAAAAGCACAAAGGAATAAATCCAATCATCAGTGACCAATAATCACACTCAAGCAACTTAACACTAGATTTACGGAACCCGTCAAATTTTACAGAAGGGATGCTCCAATTATACGATGGTAACTGTTGCGGCCCTAGGACCGCAATGTCCCAAGTCAAGTGGAGGCCTGTTTCGTGCCTTGTCATGTATACACTCAGTGTCACCTAAACCACCGCTAGTATAAACCATGACAAGGACCAATATATTATCATCTTAGACGACAGGCATAAGAACTTAAATGTTTAAACAACCACCACCACCGAAAGACACTGAAGTTAACATCCACCTCCAATATCATACCAACCAATCAGAAGACAGTCAAACCTTATAAAACTACCGACGAGGCATTCACAAGAAGATTCTCAGTAAAACCTCCATCACGACCACATCAAGATTCTCTCTAAACTCCATCACGACCACAACATCAGCAATCGAGACTACTACTATAGAACTCCTTGCAGTTCAACACTAACCAGGTCTACCTCTATCAAGTTAGAGTGGGCCGCATCCCAGGAACATTGCCGCAGCAGCGTAGCGGGCCTTACAACCCCGTGAAACTCCACGAGCAAGTTGCAGTGTTCGGGACGCAACAGTAACAGATTTAGTTAACTTATATTAAGATTGCTAATACAATATATAATTGTTTTTAAATTCAACTAATCGTTAGAAAAGAAGACACTATACCTTAGAAATAGGCCTACAGATAGCGACCGTAAACCTAGTGTTAATCATAGCTTAGTATTATTTCAAGTTCAGATTACTCTTCGGTCGTACACTAAATATCATTCGTTTTCTCACTTGCCTACAGGAAGGTCCGTTGAATTACAACTTCTTTCAAACTTCCGGTCTCCATCCGTTCTCCAATTAATAGACTCCTAGATCGTGCCTAAAGTAACCCAGCTCTGGCCCATTTCGAAACGTGGCCACAAAGGATGTCGTTGGAAACTTCCCGTAGAGCGAAGTTCGCGAAATAAGTTCACTGGAAGAGGGTGGTACTCGGTCGAGGGAGGCCGAATAGCCGGCGCGTCAGCTTATTTTTCATTTAAAGGACGGCAGAAGTTAACCGACCCGGTAATAACGGTCGCGAAGTGTCCGCCAACTTTACCCTACTTCCGAGACAAAGAATTTTTCAACGCCGCGCCACGGTCGCCGCCGTTCCGTCAAGGGAATTTATATTTCTCGGAGCTTTAATGGCGCGTCGTTATTCCTCCGATATCCCTCGAACCGGCGACCGAACTTTCTTCGTTCGAGTTCGATGGAAAACCCTGGGACACGATTTCCCGCGACGTCCCGTCCCGGTTCATCGTTCTTCCACCCTCCAGTCCTCTCCCCTCCGCGATTCGCCTAACATTCCGCTAAATTGCGCCGTTAATGGCTGGCGAATAGCATCCCCCAGTCGACTTCGCGACGCACAGTCTCGGTGTAAGAATCGTAATGGCCGCCGGTCTGTACTGTACAAAAAGAAGGTATACTTTTAACGATGAATCAGGAAACGGGATTTTAACCTTTCCTACAGAGCCATGTATCACGAACTTCGACCAATAGTCTACGAAATATTTAACCCTTTGGTCTACGATCACGTGTGGGACTCGTGATGAGGAAATTGGGTCGTAAGCGAAAACCACGAGTCTGACTCGTGGTGAGGAATTTGGGTCATAAGCGAAAACCACGAGTCTGACTCGTGGTGAGGAATTTGGGTCATAAGCGAAAACCACGAGTCTGACTCGTGATGAGGAATTTGCGCCATTAACAATACGCGGGAGTCGAAGTCGTGGTACTTCGAAATATCATGTCATAAGAATTATATATTTTGCATAAGTTCGAGCACTTGGCTGAACAGCTGAATAGCTCGTCGGGAGACCGACCTTCTCGTTTACTATAGCTCGCGCAAATGGGAGATAGCGTAGGCCAATGGGTTAACAAAACGTTGCTGCCATTTGGGAATCGTGTGTTCGTTGGTATTTACATTCTCGCAAGGTTTGCGGAGTTGGAAAATAGGTTAACCCTTTGACTGCCACGCCGAAGTCATGTGTTTCGCTCAAGACGCCATGAGAGTATTTTTATTATTTATATATAATGGCAAAATAATAATAAATCGGTGATATACGATAGCATTCTTACCCAAAGGAGCGTTTATTTTATTGGCAGTCATTGGTGACCACCGTGGTACATTGGCAACGGTTGACAATTAACTAACTGTCAATTAATAACTGTCAATACATTGGTTCGAAACCATAAGATAAGGGAATCAGTTTGCAGGTTTTGGTTAGGCACCTGCGTGTTTATTTTGTCAAGGAAATTAGTAATTTAGATAGAGGAATAGCATAATTTGAACGTGATTCTGCAACGTTTAATGATTATTTTCATCAGTCAAGCTCGTGGTTAATTTTAATTTATAATGGGTGTTGAAATGGACGTAGGAAATTTATGGCGTGGCCTGAAAGGACCTAGATGTAGTAAGAGAATTCTTCTCTCTGTGTTAGAAAATCCAAAAAATTCGAGTTCAGTTGTTGTACCCTGTGAAGAAGAAGAGACGTACCCTATGAGACGTGCTCTCTCAAGTATTCCTAAAATAAAGCCTCTAATCTCTGTTGCGATACTTTGGTCTTTGATTTTTACTTAGCCTTTTCTGATTCAACAATGAGTGATTCTGACTCCCTGGCTAATCATCGTGCACTTCTTTATGCGGTCCTGCTACGTACCTTGTCACCAAAAGAAGTATACCAACCGATTTCTTTACTCTTCTCGCTCTTGTTCCCCTGTTCGACGAATCCACGGATCCCGGAAGTGCTTCGTGGACAGAACGTGGGACGAAATCGGCCATAAGCTTGTTCGCGAAGCTCGGAACGACCGATTTACCTAGAGCCATGTCGGGGGAGGTTGAATTTTGCATTGGGTCGGAGTGGCTGCCCAGCTAGGTTCTCCTTTGCCTACGGTTCATCCACCTGGCTGAATGGTCAGCGAATCTTTTATTTATCGATCTCCACGGGTTCAGGAAAAATCGGCATCCAATTTCGCGTTGCATTTCCTCAGACTGACGCTTGTATTTTTATCAACACGATGTTTGACAGTAAGTAAGAATTAGTATTTATCGACGGATAGTGGAATTAGTATTTTTCGACGAGCTAGGGTCATTTTCCTGGGTCATTTGCTCGATGGACGTGGGTGCTAGTTTGAATCGCGGTTAGATAATAAAAGCTTGGCCTTTTTCAGTTCGTTGGAGGCGGTCCGGGTTGGAGTGACTAATGGGCGCCAGGCTACTGAGCGGAAGCTGTGACCGTAGGTGTTGGGAAGATGATGGATGTGGCTTGGAAGGGTTGTAGAACTTGGTCGAATTTCAGGATTCGTTTTTTTGAGATCGAAGTTCGCGTGGCTGAGAACGAAATTGATTTACAATTTGGGAAATTTTGCCAAGGTTTCGATCCAGTATATACTATATCAGGAAGAAAATGGCGGGAACAATTGACACGAATAAATGTCTAAGTCACGACGAAATTATAAAGATACGAAGTTATAAAAATACCCGAATCGCCATACAAATATTTAAAAATATTTCTCTACGTAAATAATTAAATAGTTAAAATTAATTGGATTTTAGTTTAAAAATGACACGATTTCTTCCACTCGTTTTGCTCCTATTTAGAACAAAATGGAGTCATGTATATTTGACAGGGGACCCAAATAGATCAGCTACACCGAGAATTTTAATTTAATTTAATTTAATTTAATTTAATTTTAATTTAATTCCACAATAATCGGTCAATTGGGAAGTAGAGTATTGGTTTTAAAATGAAGAAAATTTCACAAAATGGCGTCGGCGGATAGAATTTCTGATCAGCTTACGGTAGATATAAATATTCCTTAAGAATCGAATTAGTAGCAACAGAAACGGAAAGCTTAGTGTGCTTTCACGTGCACGAGTCCATAGAAATCGCATTCGACTTTGGAGTTGCGGCTTCCGGAAATGTTGAACACCGGAAAGAGGAAGCTCGTTTATTTAGACGGAATTCTCGCTTCGTTCTCGTGCGAATCGCACTTTTAAGCGCCGAATCGGAGATCGTATCGCGGGAACAGCTAGTTAAGGAGTTTGATTGCGCCGAAACACGCCGCTTTCGTAATCAGATAAGAGTCGACCTCCGTTTTCGACTGCTTTAAACTCATAGACGCCTCTCTCTCGCTGTCTCTTGCGACTTGGATAATTCGCAGGGGCGAAAGATAATCGCGCGAAATTGCTGGCACATTTGCAGTAACCGGAGAGATTCGTATCGCGAATATTCGAATGGTTCAGGCAGCTACGCGGGGTATCTATGAGGATTCGATGGATCTTCGATTTTTGTGGGAATTTGTAATTCGTTACCTGAAATTGTGGAATGTTTAACACTTTGTCTGCCATGCATTATATAAAAATAGTACTCTCAGGGGGTCACGATAAAATTTCCATTATTATTAAAATATAGTGACGAATTATTAAAAGAATGATGCAAATTATTAATGTTTTCTATTCAAAGTTCTCTATTTATTTGCGTTGTTAAAATATTAAAAAATTGGTTGGAATAAAGCAAATATAAATATAAAAGATTAGTTATTAATATAAATTTAAAAAATTAGTTATTAATATAAATTTTTTAAATAATCGCTGAACATTGATGACCACCATGGCTCCACTGAGGAGGCCATCGCCGATCACTGTTGACCATCATGGCAGTCAACGTGTTAATATTAGTTAGTGGTTCTCTGCCTTCTTTTGTTACGTACCATCATCCAAATTTTGTAAATAGGTATCATTTATTCATAACTACAACTTTGTAGCTTGTGTCTATAGACTCTACTGTGTGTAACTCTAAAATATCCTATGATTTGGTCCAGCTCACGTATCACAGGTTAAGAACTGCTGGTATGAGTTACGTTTTGGAAATTTGGAATATTTTCTTTGGGATTATGTTGGATTATGTTTACGTATGCGTATCACGTAGGAGTGTTTTGTTACATTTGAAGTGGTGTTGGGGAGAAATTGCGAGGAGCCTTTTGTTGAATATCTTGTATTTTGTATCCTCTTATCTCGAATGGAACTTTGAATTTTATGTCTGTCCTTATTTTATTTTTCAAAAATATTTTTTCTAATTATTTCACGTTTTTGACGCGTTACATCTTTCATGGTTTTCTGATAAATAGTAAATTGTACATTTTGCTAGAAAAATATTCCACATTTAGCGGAATCAAATTTACATTTAAATACGAATATTATCTCTTCGGTATTGCAAAATTTATAACTTGTAAATTTTGTGTCTAATTTTGAATAGCGAGATTCGTCTTCTGAAATTGTTCTTTCGCATGATGCGTTGGTGACGGAATATTTTATTATACCTTTCGTCTCTAGATATTGTCCTTGGTTAAGCGAAAATTGAAATTGGACGAACCGAGGGTTTTGTTTCTTTCGAACTCGATGAGAGTTATCACCTTTTGCGCCATTTTTCGACGACAGCTTTTTAGCTTTAATTAAATCTCGAGTTAAGGCGAGTGATTCCGTCGGGTAAAGACCTTGCATTTAAAAACTGC
>NW_016917552.1:69833-74193 GCF_001483705.2 Eufriesea mexicana
TGACCACCATGGCTCCACTGAGGAGGCCATCGCCGATCACTGTTGACCATCGTGGCAGTCAACGTGTTAATATTAGTTAGTGGTTCTCTGCCTTCTTTTGTTACGTACCATCATCCAAATTTTGTAAATAGGTATCATTTATTCATAACTACAACTTTGTAGCTTGTGTCTATAGACTCTACTGTGTGTAACTCTAAAATATCCTATGATTTGGTCCAGCTCACGTATCACAGGTTAAGAACTGCTGGTATGAGTTACGTTTTGGAAATTTGGAATATTTTCTTTGGGATTATGTTGGATTATGTTTACGTATGCGTATCACGTAGGAGTGTTTTGTTACATTTGAAGTGGTGTTGGGGAGAAATTGCGAGGAGCCTTTTGTTGAATATCTTGTATTTTGTATCCTCTTATCTCGAATGGAACTTTGAATTTTATGTCTGTCCATATTTTATTTTTCAAAAATATTTTTTCTAATTATTTCACGTTTTTGACGCGTTACATCTTTCATGGTTTTCTGATAAATAGTAAATTGTGCATTTTGCTAGAAAAATATTCCACATTTAGCGGAATCAAATTTACATTTAAATACGAATATTATCTCTTCGGTATTGCAAAATTTATAACTTGTAAATTTTGTGTCTAATTTTGAATAGCGAGATTCGTCTTCTGAAATTGTTCTTTCGCATGATGCGTTGGTGACGGAATATTTTATTATACCTTTCGTCTCTAGATATTGTCCTTGGTTAAGCGAAAATTGAAATTGGACGAACCGAGGGTTTTGTTTCTTTCGAACTCGATGAGAGTTATCACCTTTTGCGCCATTTTTCGACGACAGCTTTTTAGCTTTAATTAAATCTCGAGTTAAGGCGAGTGATTCCGTCGGGTAAAGACCTTGCATTTAAAAACTGCATCATTTTAATTTGATCGAGGATCGTGCTACTGCCTTTGCAATGTAACTGCTTGGGGAGGGAGTGCGACTATATAACTAAATTATTTTACATTTTTATTTTTATTATTCTTTCCGCCCTCTGTTGTAGATTTAAGATTAGAAAGCACACAGTGCACACGTATTTAGCGAAATAGTAAATTTAATTAAGAATAAAAAAATAAGAAATTTAATACAATTATAGAGCGAATGCTTTCTGACCGATATTTGGAACCAAAACCGTGGTCAAAAATACAGTTCGACCCGGTTTATCCGCACATGGCGAAAAATAACACGCAACTGAACGCCGAGAGTCAAAAAGAATAAACGATTGGTCCGTTGCAGCTCTCAATTATTTATATCGGTTTCATTATTGCTAGGGTTCCAAACGTAGGAGACGCCTTAACTCTTTGCGGCACGGGATTTCAGATAATAAAATAGACTCATGTTGCACAGAAATTTTATTGCCTTTTAAATGAAGCAAAATTGGTATAGAATTAATTTTTATAAAAATGTACTTACTTTTACTATTTTTCACATAAAATTAGGAAAACTAGATTGTCGTAATAAACCTTCAGCTTGCAATAATTAATGAATCTATACTGGCATGTTGAATGTTGCCAACACGAGTGAATACGTTTATAACATTTGTCGAAGGTATTACCAACTGCTTTACGTAAATAAGACGAAATATAAACCTCATACGCATGCAGCTATTGCAATATTTCCAGGTGGGACTAAAAATGTCCCAGCATGCATTACGGTGCATCAAAAAGATGGGACACTTTTAATCTCAGCGTGCCCCAAAGAATTAGGAAAAAATGGCAATATATAACATTGTCTTTCAACACCCTCCAGTAAAATTGTTTTCACACAATATTTACAGTATTAATAATTTTCTTCGTGGGTACTGTGCGTTTCAAAAATTTTATCGAAGAAATTATTTAGGTTTAGATCATAGTATTAATTTATAGAGAAGATCGGTATTAAAAATAATTTTCTGTTTTAAAAATAATTTGGAAATAAATAATACTTCGATTTGATGATATTTTTAGTAAAAAAAATTTATGAATGGTTAACTTGTTTAATTATGGCAATTTTTCAATCATGATTCTACACCAGTTAGGCTATTCAGGATAATTAAATTTCTGCTCCAGTTCCAATTGTCCTGTAAAAAAGAATCATATGTCTAGAGTGATTCAACAGTTGCAAAAATCTGATCATAACAGAATCACTTCCATTTCACTCGTCTGAAAAATAAGAAAGAAAGGAATGAAAACACAATAAAATTCATTCGATCCAAAAATCTACGTTGAAATTCCAAAGCTAACGACCCATTTAACTCCGAAACCAAGAAAGGAAGATCGATGTTGGCCATTCCGTGTACACGGTGGACCGATAAATTCCTTGCAAGTCGAAAGATTCCCGTCGTTTTTACACCGGTTGCACTTGGAAAACCTCTTAAGAGAGATCATCTTCCTACGTTCGAGTTTCCCTCTGAAATATCGATGCTGACGGATAGCCGTCGGTTCTTTCCCCATTTCGCCGGAGCTCACGTACACGTGTCGTCTGTTTGCCAACGTTTCCCGTAAAATGCCGGTAGAGATAATGAAAACAGATCTTCGTTCCACTGCATGAAATCAGAGCAGAGTTGCCTCGTGAGCGACCTCCGGGGTGGATTGCGGGGGTAAGAAATCGATCATGGACGTTTAACACTTGGACCATTATTAAATTTCCATTATTCTTAGGATATAACGATGAATTATCAAACAGTATGGTAAAGGAAAGGAAAATTGTAGAGTCACACTGTCTATACTACGTTGGAGAGTATTTAGGCGTCTTTGGGGACCGACGCTAGACTTCATTCAGGGCTCGCATGACGGTTAATTGTGGCGTGAAAATGGAACTGCATGTTAAGAATTGACTTAGAGCTGGTCTGGGACGTACTTTGGACCTTATTCTAGAGATATCTAAAACTCTAACCATACAGATTCTAACTAACTCAAACTGACTGAATGCTAGACTACCGCTCGAACTGACTATCTTGACACTTTACTGACCGCTAGCGATTTAACAGTATAAACACATCCAATTGGCCATTCAGTCGCAGATTCTTCCTGGTGCCCCCTATATAAAAATGTGGGAGGTTACAAATCAACGCAACTGACGCAGCTGAGCAACGTACCTCAATACTAAATAACAAATTACTGTTCATATAATGATAATGACTGTTTATTGCTATGGCAACAAATTGATCATTCTAAAATTGCTGTAGAACTTACAGAACTTGTTTGATGATTAGTGAGTAGATTAATCCAATGGATATAGCATTTTGTAGACGGCTACACTCGGTACTGCATTGTCAACTGCCTATATCTGAAGCGATATAATAGGCTATCGGTTGGTAAAATGTTAACGACTGTCAACTATGGAACTCCGAATTACTCAGCATTTAGGATTTGATTGCTAAAAGACTCTAATGGGTTTTCTAGACCTGGTGCAGTGTTCCCTACAGGACGCACCCTTAACGCGTTAAATTCCTGGCCCGTTTTGCTTGCCATTCCATTCAGGCCCAGTCTCAGCTGTCAAGTACCAAGGAGATACTGTACCAATTGTCATAACAGGAATTGCCAAACGTTAGGTCCAAAGTTAGCGAAGAATTCAACACCAAAAGTTAGCACCTTTTCCCTGAGGACCGGTGTCGCACTTAACCTGCTAATCAATAGAACTATGTCTAAAAATATCCTACAAAATGGTAGAAATTATTAATATTTTCTACCCAAAGTTCTCTATTTATTTGCGTTATTTAAATATTTAAAAATTGATTGGAATAAAACAAATAAGAATTTAAAAAATTAGTTTCGTCGGATTTCGTCTGATGACCACTGTGGTCCCACTGAGGAGACAAGCACCGGTCACTGGTGACTACCATGGCTGTCAACGTGTTAAGAAAAGGAACTGACATGGCATGATGTGCAATTTCGTAAATGGAACAACCGTCTCGTCGCAATATGGTTTCGGTTTTTGCCGATGTTAACGTAGCTAAAAACGATTCAACGATCTCTAGGTACAATTCTAGGTGCACCATCACAATTTGTACTGTAATCCTCGTAATTATCTCGTAATTGTAAGGTAAAGAGCTTCGTTATGGAGCAGAGGTTATTTAGCGATCTGATCAGCTGAACCGATGGGAAATGTAAGCCGTGGAATAATGAAACGTAACTGAGAAAACCTCTGTTAACATGTTCCCAGGTGTGCCATAATTTATACAGGATTGCGTTCCGTTTTTCCCCAAACTCGTGTTTTTCCTCGCTTTTTGGGAACTTCGTCGCTTTTCAGGCGAAAATTGAGCGTATACTTTATATTGGATGTAATCGACCTAAAAATTGGCTAAAAATCGGGACAATTTTAATTTCGAGTTACGAACCTTTCGCG
>NW_016917552.1:74240-109834 GCF_001483705.2 Eufriesea mexicana
CTGGGAAATGTACGACCCTATAATAACGCGGATGTAATCTGAAATATTCGATGTGAAGTCTGAACGGTGTACGTAATGCAATTTCTACGTTTGCAATTTTTAAAGAATTATTTTCTATTTTTTATTGAACTTAATACTTTTTATACCTTTTAACAGGAAACGGTACGTACAAAATTTCTATATTTAATTTATTTTGTATTATTATTGTCGTAATTTACTTCAACTTTATTCTTCTTAATTCCAAAGTCCAAAGGGTGCTTCCTCGAGCTCGTGTATCTTCTCCACTTTGTCCCCCTAAAATTTTATCTTATATAATATTATACACTATATATTGACACATATTTTCTTTTAAAATTGACACATGTGTCATCACATATTTTTCACTATATATTGACATATATTATGTACTATATAATAGAGTATTGCTTGATTTGGAATTCTAGGATTAATTACCACGAAAGATCTACCCCTTCATCGAAAATTATATTTCTAAACAATCGTATTAATTAGTAATTTAACAATTTATTACCCTATTCTTCACAAAGCAATCCAACTATTAAAACCACTTCGTACCATCTTTTTAAACATTGGTCGTTCATCTGAAAACCGGAAAATAAACGAAGCCAGGTCAGGGAAGAAAGGAACTGACGATCAGATGCTAGAACCTCGAGACACCATAACTTCCCCTAGGTGGCGAGTCATTTAGGGGTTCCGAGGCAAGAATTCCGGAAGAATTTTCGGTTAGTTTTGGCAATCGTTCATCTGAAAACCGGAAAATAAAGAAAGCCACGTAAGGGAAGGAAGGAACTGACGATCAGATGCTAGAACCTCGAGACACCATAACTTCCCCTAGGTGGCGAGTCATTTAGGGGTTCCGAGGCAAGAATTCCGGAAGAATTTTCGGTTAGTTTTGGCAATCGTTCATCTGAAAACCGGAAAATAAAGAAAGCCACGTAAGGGAAGAAAGGAACTGACGATCAGATGCTAGAACCTCGAGACACCATAACTTCCCCTAGGTGGCGAGTCATTTAGGGGTTCCGAGGCAAGAATTCCGGAAGAATTTTCGGTTAGTTTTGGCAATCGTTCATCTGAAAACCGGAAAATAAACGAAGCCAGGTCAGGGAAGAAAGGAACTGACGATCAGATGCTAGAACCTCGAGACACCATAACTTCCCCTAGGTGGCGAGTCATTTAGGGGTTCCGAGGCAAGAATTCGGTTAGTTTTGGCAATGGATGGAAGAGGTGGTAATTCGTCGTGGTCTGAAAATAGTCGCGTGGCATAATCGAGCCAGGGAATTTCTGGTTATTCGTGTAGCAAGCCGCGTTCTCGCGACACGGTCGACCGTGTTGTCCTCGAATCGAATGCGAGAAATGCCATCTTGCCGTGATATTTCACCGTGGAAGGACGCGTTCGGGTCTGAATTCGCGACGCGGTTGTGCTTTGTTCCAGCGGTGCATCCGACTCGCGACCTCTCATCCATATTCTCCTGCAAGATGTCTGAGACAAGTCTGAGGCGTCATCGGGCGGTTGCTGCGACGGGACAAGTTCTGGAATTAAGCGCGAGTCCATTTGTTTCCGCGGTGGAAACATTATTCCGTGACGATGTCGGGGGTGAGTGCTACTTGTAATTATCCCGGGGTGATTCTTATTCGAGTAATACCAGCGACGACTGAATTTACCGGAAATGTTCTCCTCTTTTGTCTTTCGACTGGATTGACGTTGCATGTTTCCTACTATTTCGGATTCCCGTGTTACGTATTTATTGTATTAAAATTTCTCCTGTTATTTTTAATCCTTTATTCCTCTTTCCTTTTTTTTATTTTTAAAAAATAAATTTGTACCAAAATTTTGAAAAATATTCTGTTTTATAGAATTTTAATGGAATTTTAGTGGATGATGCGTGCTTAAATGTCCTTTTATCTCTGAGTCTTCAGTAGCGTACTTTTATCTCATTTTACTAGTTTCTAATATATCCAGGGTTCTTATAGAGAAGGGACAGTTAGCATAATTAGAAATACACATTTGATTGTATTGGTAGTGGATGAAATATCAATAACAATAAGAACAATTTTTCTTTCTTTTATTGAAGCATTTGAAACCTCATACGAGGTTTATTTCTGCTGGATATATATCTAATATTTGCTTAATACATTAATTTATATGACTACATTGCATTACACTTTTAAATTATAGTCTGTCAAGAAAGTAAAAATACATTTGCAAGCCCAAATGTTTGGCTGAGCAATTATAGATTCCACATTTAGGGGGAGAATGAGTCTCTTTTTCTGTAGTTGTCTAATTAGCTTTGCTCTGTGTGTGAATAAGAACAATTCTTTATTTAATTACAAAAAGATGATCAAACGCAAATATTAAGTATAAATATAATTAATTTCTCGCAATCACATGCTCATACCTATTTTCACTATTGCAACTCGATTACAACTGACCTATGCCCAATCTCTCTGGTTTGTTCTTTCTACTTTCATACATTACACGAACATACACAATTCGCACAACACCTCGATCATTACACGCATACTCATTTATCGTGATAACCTGAATTCATTAGATATTGGCATCCCGTGCATACTTGTCTCACTCATCCCTTTCTTACAGACATCGCTCCTTTGTTATATCAACACATATACATTCAAAATCTACGTTAACCATTACCACGCATAGATAGGTGCACCAGAGGTTCATTTTACACGATTCCTTCGTAACATACAGGTGTCGAGAACGCGTGAGTGAAATTGTAAAGAAATCCAAGAACAAGTACGAAATTTGTGAAATATCGACGATGTGTGTGCACCTGTGTTAACAAAATTTCGATCTTACATAAAATTTCTTTTATCCGCGTGTATTCGAATATTTTAAAACACGTGATATCGTTCACAAAATCGATAATAAAAAGATTCGAGAATTTTTGTAAAATAATTTGATGCCTAAGATGTAGGAAAAATAATATTAAAAATTCGACGCGATTGGTATTCTTCCGTTTTTAACCATTACTACATAGGTAACACTGTATTATATAGTGGAAGCTTTGTATTAGAATTTTTCATTTTGCCGTGGAATAATGTAAACAAGAGTTGGTATTTAATTTACCTTGTAATAGTAATATAGTTATGATAGTGTTAACGGTGGTATAGTGAGTTCAATGTATTTTAAGGTATATTAATATCGTTATGTGAATATATTTATGTGAATTTAGTAATGGTCAGGTGGAAGTTTAGTTTGTGGAGAACTATATAAGAAACAATATTTGTGAAATGAAGCGTCGTTCATGGATCACAATAGGACAAAGCATGGAATCTATACCTAAACCGTGTAAATTGCCATAGCACCCTCCCCTAAGCTAGAGAACTACCATTATGTCAATATTAATGCTGCCGGGTTTACGATATAAATTACGATCATAGCGTGTATTTGCTTAATCCTCATTACATGTAACCTATCATTACCTCCTGCGCGATATCATAGCTAATGGACCATTTAATCATACATACATGCATGGATGCGATTATAATATCCTAATTGCGTTGTTCGGCATACCGGTGTGTGTCGAGTTCAAAGCAATCAACGTTTTAGGTGTGATGAAATTGTAATCAGAGCTTAGAGAGGCATGACATATCTGCATTTTACGTATCCATCATTTTTTCATCATTTTATTCTTTTATATATATATATAAAAAAATTCCTTTAAAAAATTAAGAATTAATTACTTAATTCAATTGTTTTATACCATCGAGTCACATACATACAAAATTTTAATTTGGTAAAAATAAATGAAAGTTAGCTTCAACTTCATCTTCAGTTTCAATTCATTCACCCTTTGAACTCCATTGTGGAATATGTTTCGACAGCAATTTCATTCGCCAGTACTTCGTGTCCCACTTCACGTTCTTAAATGTATTATAAAAATAATTGGCAACCAAAATTTGGTTGAAATGATCATATTGGAAAAAAAATTAGAATAATGAAGAATTATTAAAATAAAAATTGGGAAAATATGAGGGTGTGGAAGGAGTTAAATACAAATCGTACACGGTATTCCGAAATTTCAAAATTGGCTTGTAGCGAAAAGTATAGTTCATTTGAGTATCATCTTAACACGTTGACTGCCATAGTGGTCATCAGTGACCGGCACTTGTCTCTTCAGTAGGGCCATGGCGGTCACCATTGTTCAGTGATACTAATTTTTTAAATTTATATTTCTTTTATTCCATTTTATATTATTTTATTATCTTATTATTTAAAATATTTAATATTATTTTATTGTTTTAAATTTATATTTCCTTTATTCTACTCAATTTTTGAATATTTGAGCAACGTAAATAGATAGAGAATTTTAAATACATGAAATTAATAATTTTCATCATTCATTCTTTGCCATATTGTTTGATAATTCATCGTTGTATCGTAAAAATAATGTAAATTTTACATTGGCCCCCTCAGCGCACCACCTAAAAAGTGTGTGATAGTCAAACTGTTAAGAAATCACAGAGTAAGGGTTGGGGTAGTTGATAAAAAAAGGGAATCTCGCGAATTAGCATAAAATTTGTCCGTTTAATGGTATCACGTAAATGGAGACTTTTTACGTTTCGCTTCTTGTAGGAGCTCAAAGGAGTGTATTCGAGTATTTCTTTTATGTTTGCGCTATAATGGGGGTGAAAAAGGCGGATTTCTTGCTCTCTTAGGAAAGTCGGGAAACAGAGACACAAGGAAATCCCTATTAATGCGAACGACGCCCATTTCTTCCCTGCTAATCCCGTGTTTGCAGTCTCAAGATTGAATCGCCTCACGGCGCGATTATTTTCTCCTTAAGATACAAAGCAGGGGTAAATCGTTGCGCTACGGGATTTTAACTCTTTTACAACTTCATACACCGGCGAGCATAATTTCCAAGTAAGGAAACCACGGGATTTAAATCGGGTAATCCGAATGAACGCGATTCCAAGGGGGAGTAATGATTTTCTAACTGAGATTCCGAGATTTTATGCGCCCACTAATTACTTCCACCATGAACCGATTTTTCGTAACGAGTCGTGAATCATTGGCTTGTTTAGCAGTCAATCATTCCTGAAGTCATTGAAACATCATGAGGTTCAAATTGATTCCACGTATCGGATCCTAGCAACCGTTCGTTTAGAGTCGATGCATCATTCTTAGATCCGCGATATGGTCCTTAAATATTTGTTGTATAACCAATTATTGACTAAGTATTGGAAAAAGAAGAACATAATACTTGGATGAGCTCGATCAGTCTCATTTTCACAAATTTTGACTCATTTTTCACAATTTTTCTAGCGTTTTTCGATAAATTTAAATGGACATTCTTTGCTTCCTGTGAGATAGGCTTAATGGTCCTGTATGAATTTTTAGTTTCGAAAATTTGAACACCTCTAAATAGAAGCCTGGTTAGAAATGTATTACCAAAAATTATTTAATTATATGAGGAGAGTGGGGAGTGCAGTGGACAGTGGCTATCGGTTAGCCACAGGGCTAGGCAATGACCACTGTCCACCCCTACCTTCCTTCTACCACTTCTCACAACCTGTCTCCAAATGTCCTTCAAATGACCTTCAATTATTCTCCATCTCCCATCTCCCAACTCCCGGCCACCTTCAACCTAAGTACATTAATAAAAATTTGCATGTTTCCACACCGACGACAAATCGACAAATGACTTGAGCAGTGGCTCGACGGCCTTTATATAGCCAGCGATTATCCGAAGATCGACGAAAAATCACGATCCTTGCCGATTTCATTAATAATTACGTTTCTTTCGTAATAATCGACGATTTATTAATTTTTTAAATATCCATTATAAATTTATGGTGCGAGCAATTTGTTATCAACGACGTTAGTTCATTATCAAGAAATTAATATTAACGATCCATGCTAAACCGAGGAAAAGGAAATGCAATGTGTAACGAAGCGGAAGTTCGTAAACGGGAGACGGTTATCGAATGGCAAATTGATCGAGGTCGGTCCTCGAGCTCGTCGCGAGCTGCACCTCCGCGTTTTCCATTAGTCCTGGAGTTACCTGCGAGGAATCCAGGTGACAGAGTTGCGCGGGGTGCGAGCGTTACCTGTTCTTCCGAGCAGTAGACGTGAGGCCACTGCGAATATCGAACCGGGGGCTGCGCTGATTTCTTCGCCGACGTTATCTCGGCGCGCAGATAACGGGGGATGCGGGATTACGCGGGCACGGGGATGTTACGGGATTAGGCCGGCATGTACCTCGAAGCTTGCGATCGTGTAACGCGTCCCTGGCAACATGGTCGGTGTTATCGCCGAGCCTACCTCGTTCGGCCCTCGGGGAGACTGCTCGTGTCGTTGCTTGTTAATAATATCCTTGCATTCATCCGATTCGTCACGGGCTAATGGAGTATGGTTAATGGCAAGTGGTCGCTTAATGGGAAATTTTGTCGACTATGTTTGCGGTGAAACGTGGTTGCTGATGGGAATAATGGGTTGCTAAGGGTGGGAAGATTGTTTTAATTGGCTCTCATGCGGATTTTTGAATGAATTTTTGTTATCACTTTTGAAATAAAACATGGTTGGCGATGGAATTACTATTGTATATTGATTAGGGTGAGAAAATTATTTTCATCGGGTCTTAGAGTCCTTGTTACCACTTTTAAAGTGAAACCTGGTTGCTGATAGAGATAGTGCATTAATTCGAAAATTATTTTAATATTTTAATAATTTTTATTTTTAAATCAAATTATTTTAATTTTACACGGTATTGTTTTACCCTTTGCACTCCACTGACGTTACTTGATCAATGTTATTAATTTTCATTTTATTATTTAATATTGCTTTCATCACTGAAGATAAAGAATGCGAACAAGATTGCTTTCTTAAAATAGTCACGGATGTTTTTCACGTAAAAATTTTTAATTTCAAATTGGTGTCCATTCTAGAAGTTTATTTTTATTTAATCGTTTCGATTATTTATATTATTTTTGGAATATTATTTCGATTTTAATTCGAGTTATTATTGTATATTGATCAGGATGAGCAAATTATTTTCATCGGGTCTTAGAGTCCTTGTTACCACTTTTGAGGTGAAACTTGGTTATTGATGAAGATAATGCATTAATTTGAAAATTATTTTATTATTTTAATAATTTTTATTTTAAAATCAAATTGTTTTAATATTTTAATAATTATAATTTTCAATTTATTTTATTTAAAAAAGTCACGGATGTCTTTAACATAAAAATTTTTAATTTCAAAATGGTGTTCACTCTAGAAATTTATTTTTATGTAATCGTTTTCATTTATATTATTTTCTAGAATATTATTTGGATTTCAATTCTTTTTCCTAGTGGTGATACTTCGAATATTTGAATAGAGATTGGTTTTCTTCTCTCTTCTTGCGAATAATTCGAAGATACTCTTGGAATCAAATTTTTAATCCCGCGAAATTAAATTGTGCTCGGAGTAGCGATATTGAATAACAGAATGGACGGTTTGAGAGTCCGTGAAAGGTGATTAATCGTCATTGATGAACTTTGCTAATTGGTGACTGAGAGTCGCCTCTGGAGCGCAGGTGGTTGATATTCGTGAGATGCGTTCGGATACAGAATTCAATGGGAACTAAATTTCAAGTCTCAAGTAGCTATTCGATTCCTTGCATACAGCTCCAAATACTTGTCATTCGCACCCGCTGCTCGGCAAGTTCATTCACACCTAATGTTCCTGGCATTTATTCAGTTCTGAGCTATTAATTTAAGATTTGGATGGAAGCTGTGCTTCCAATATCTCTCGAATATCGGAATAATAAAATAATATTCGGACGCAGCTTTTAAAGCTTATTTCAAAGCTCCTGTGTGCACCGATTTAAGCAAACTTCGTGTCGAATAATTCGTTTAGAGTTAAATTCGTAAAAGGGAGATAAATTGCACCGAAAAAGTGAAAGATAAATAAATAAAAATATGAATCATTTTAGGTAGCTTCAAATAATCGTTTATTTCTTTTATTTCGAGTTTGTTGGCTGTATAATATCAGTGGGTAATTGTAAAATATAAAAAGAATAACGAGTTGCACAGGGATTTAACTTGTCAGGATTGTCTCGATATTTCTGATGGTTAGCAGTCGTGATTTAATTTCCCAGTTACCAACATATTTTTAATAATAAACACTGGCTTCGTAACGCGAAGATACGTGCACGCTCATAATGCAACGAGAAATTTGTCAGATTTCTTCTCGACGAAAAATTCATCAGTGCAATTTGATAAATTTAACGAGACTTCTGATATAATTATTCAGTTTGAAAATATCCACTCGTTTCTCCAAAGTGAAAATTAAAATATTTTTGAGGCATATCAGGAATTTAACTATTCCCGGAATTTTTGATTTTGCTCTTTTTGTAACAAAATTCTTCCACTATTTTCCATTTTCATTAAGTCTAGCTTTTTAAGTCTAGGATTTACATCATTTTATAATTGAAGTAGACAACCATAGTCGTGTCACTATCTGTTCATATTAAATTAAATAAATAAAATATTCAGAAGATAACCACTTATATACATATTACTCAGACCAGTGTTTCTCAACCTTCCTCGACCCTCTAAAAATTTGAATTCATAAAAGACACAGGTAGATATTCATATGACACTCTTATTCGTTTATTATTAATTTATAATTAATTTTCAAATTCCTAGTATAAACATTTAGACCCTCTGAAGGTCCATGTGACTTTGATTAAATACAATCGTAAAATAATTGCTCTATAATTCCAATAGACAATCATAGTCGTGTCACTAGCTATTCATATTAAATTAAATAAATAAATATTCAGAAGACAAATTAAATATTAAATAACTTAAATATTACGAACTGTATACACTTTCGTACTCAAACCAGTTTTTCTCAACCTTCCACGACCTTGTAAAAATTTTATTTCATAAAAGATACACGTAAATATCCATCATGCCACTCTTATTAATTACCATTAATTAATTTACAAATTCCTAGTATGAACAATTAAATTCCCACGTGACTTTCAATGATTAAATGCAATCGTAAAATAATTGCTGACGTCATGGAAGTGAACGTAACTTGAAATAAAAATGAAAGAAAAATGAAAGAAACCACCCTTATTCATCTCACCCTCGGCGTCCAGCCTTCAAAGAGCCCTTCAAGGACAGTTTCATTATCGTTATACCTACTTGATCGAAATTTCAATTCGCACACATACATATCGCGCTTGCCCGTAATCCGGGCGTATTAAGATTCGGAATTAAACGCGCAACGTCCCCTTTATTATCTCCGAACGAGCACGTGTTACGGGCACCCTTCGAGCGGATTACAGGCGGAGGTTACTATATTACACGGCTGCATTAATTGCGATACAAGGCTGGCCCACGTCTCTGACCCCTCGTCGCGAAATTTCGACGCCGTTGGAATTTCATAAGTTGTTCCTGCTGCATAATTCCGAAACTTGGCGCGACCCTGCTGTCGCTTTAATTAACCCGTCGCGAAAGAAGCGGAGTAACCGAACTGGGGATGAAGTTTTACGAGCATGGCCTGGCTGTCGGATCGACGAACGGCTCGGGTCGGTTAATCGCTCGTCTCATCCCGGAGAACAACGGGAACAGCGCGTTTACGAGGGATGAAGAGGGAAAATTTCTTGGCCGAGATTGGCTAACGAGCAGACGAATTCGGGGGCGTGTGAGGTATGCGAATTATTCGAAATAATATCATCGGTCGGTGACTATTGGGACATTGGCGAGGAACAAAGATGGGGAAGGAGTCTCGTTCCAATTGAGTTTCTTCATTTTTATATTACAGGTAAAGGGAATTTAAATGGGGTTTCTAATTATAACACATATATATGCTTTACATTTTGTGAAATTAAAAAGAAATCCTGATATACAATTAGAATATTCCTTTTCCTTCAATATGGCGACGCGTTGATGAATAAAATTACCAAAATTCGTTACCAATTCAGTATATCATACTGGCAAGTGAGATTCGATAAAAATAGACTTCAGTTAGAATTCCGATTCTTTGGACATGAAATTACCAAATTTAATTTTCCTGAAATATTCAGTACTCCACGTTTAAACACCTAACATTTCCAAAATGGTGGACGGATAAAAATTCGCGGAAGAGATTACGCAAAATTTCGTTACGGGGCTATAAAGAACGGGAGTGGAGCAAACATTTCCGTAACAATCGATGCAACGGCGAAGGATATTTGCCGGGGTGTTAGTCGAATTTTTCCGCGACGTTTTAAATCCGCCGTGAAAACACATAAACACGACGTGTTGTTGCACCTACTTTGTAGTTTATTGCACCGCGCTGGTCCTGTAAATACCGTGGTTTAATTATACGGAAATAATCATTATTTACGATATAAAACGTTCCCGCTTTCGATGGAGCAATCCAATGGGGGAAAAGAGGAGAGCGAACAGCGAAAAAGAGAGAAAAAGAGAAAAAGAGAAAAAAGGAAAAATAAAAAACGAGAGAAAGAAGAGAGGGAAAAACGGTGAAAACGAGAGAATATTTCAGCAGCTACGAGCCCGTTCCAATTTGACATCCTGGAAATTAATACCGACAAACATCATCCTGGCCTATCTCGTAGCGATTATTTTTGCCGCTCGACCAGCCGTGATAATTGATTGGCGCATTTTGCACGCGAATGAACGTCGACAGTTTACGTCCTGTTTTTAATTTAGCACCTCGCATCTTCGCGAATAATCCCTGCACTTGCAGTGTATTTTTCTCTCCCTTTTATGCCTCTCTTTGTCCCTCTCTCTCTTTCTCCCTCTTCCTTTGTTTATCTCTATCTCTGTCTTTTTATCTCTGTCTCCGATTCTTTCTTTCTTTCTCTGTGTCCCTATCTTTGTCTCTGTTTGTATCTAACACTGTCTCTAGCTATGTCTCTGTCTCTTTCTTCCTCCGTGTCCCTATCTTTGTCTCTGTTTGTATCTAACACTGTCTCTAGCTATGTCTCTAAGTATCTCTGTCTTTGTTGTCTCTGTGTCTGTCTCCATCCCTATCTCTATCTCTCTGTGTCCCTATCTTTGTCTCTGTCTATCTATCTCTGTCTCTGTCTCTATCTCTGATTCTTTCTTCCTCCGTGTCCCTATCTTTGTCTCTGTTTGTATCTAACACTGTCTCTAGCTATGTCTCTAAGTATCTCTGTCTTTGTTGTCTCTGTGTCTGTCTCCATCCCTATCTCTATCTCTCTGTGTCCCTATCTTTGTCTCTGTCTATCTATCTCTGTCTCTGTCTCTATCTCTGATTCTTTCTTCCTCCGTGTCCCTATCTTTGTCTCTGTTTGTATCTAACACTGTCTCTAGCTATGTCTCTAAGTATCTCTGTCTTTGTTGTCTCTGTGTCTGTCTCCATCCCTATCTCTATCTCTCTGTGTCCCTATCTTTGTCTCTGTCTATCTATCTCTATCTCTGTCTCTGATTCTTCCTTTCTTTCTCTGTGTCCCTATCTTTGTCTCTGTTTGTCTCCAACAGTGTCTCTAGCTATGTCTCTGTCTCTGTCTTTGTCCCTGTCTGCCTCCATCCCTGTCTCTATCTCTCTGTGTCCCTATCTTTGTCTCTGTCTGTCTACCTCTGTCTTTGTCTCTGTCTGTCTCTAACACTGTCTCTAGCTATGTCTCTATCTCTATCTTTGTCCGTCTCCCTTCCTATTTCTATCTGTGTCTCTGCATTTGTTTCTGTCTCTATCTCTAACTCTGTTTATCTCCGTCTCTGTTTCTATCCCTGCCTCTGTCTCTGTTCCATTCCCTTTCCGCCTATCTCTCTTAACGATTCACGATATGTAAAATGGATTTCGCTCCTCCGTTGATGAGAATGCAATTGCGAAATAAAAATGATGGAACGAGTCAGTGGGAGTTGAGAGATACGGTGGTGGTGCAGGTGGCGGTGTAGCCGCTGTATTTTCAACCTGTTAATTGTTCTCACAGCTCGATGATTTATTTGTGAGCGTTGTTTTTGAGCGCACCGTTTAATTTATGGTTGCGTGTATGGGTGCAGCCTGAATATGAAATTTCAGATTGTAATTGGTGCGGTGCATTACGTTCGAAACGATCGAGTTACGCGTTTCTAGATGTAAGGGTTGTTTCTGTGGGTACGTTTATCCCGATACGACGGAGAGAAAGAAGTAAATAATCGATATAATATTAAATTCGGATAAATTATTTTTCTTTTTTTTTGTTTAATAATTTTAGATAATTTTTAGATTAATTTAGAATAATTTTTCTACTTCTTTTAGGTAATAGTAGGGATTATTTGAACTAGTTTCACGTGATAAATATAATGAAAATTTATTATTTATATTTAATTATATTTATATTAAATTTTATTTTATAATTTTCATTTTAAATTACTACGCATCGATAGTAGCTGTCGAGATAATAGCTTGTAATTATTTCAAACGGGATATTGGAAGTACAGAATGTTTATCTAAACACATAAAATTTCTTCTAAAATTCGATTTTCACTTGAGAACTTTTCACGAACTCGCGTAACAAGTGTAAATAGCAGGAATAAATCTCGCGTTCTCTAGATAATAATAATTAAACAATTCGCGATGCGTCGTAGGGCGAACATCGCGATGTGAATTAATTATACACACGGTAATAATTAGAGGATTACAAACGATTTAATTCGTCGGAATAAGCTGACTACGCGCGCGATAAGGTTAAGCTTCGTCATCCGAAATTTGCAAGCGACTAAAATTACTTTACATTGTAAACGAGCGGTGGATCGCTTCCGCGGAGCCTCCGAATAATAATTATAAACACGTGCGCCGAACAAAATAAATTTTCCAACCAAATCGGAACTGAAAATCGCTAATTTGAGTAAACCTCATTTGAATTGCAGCGCCTCGTGTCGTACGAATTTCCGGGTATTTTTCTGCGGGCATTATTCCAGGAAATGGAACACGGTTCCTGGTTGTGGAAATAAATAAGATTTATTTAAAACAAAAAAATTCTCTCGATAAAGGGAGGACAAGATAGGAACACTTAAGAAAAAATTACTCTAAAATTCTATATTTATTTTGAAAAAATATATCAAGTATAACATCGAGATTTATTTAATAAAATAATTAAAATTAAAATAAGTTCACAATTATTGCTTCTAAATGCAATTATAGATATATTTTTAAAGCAATGACAATGTCTTGTCTTATTTTGTATTAGATGAGAACATATTGTTACATAATATAGAATATTAGTGTGGTAATTTGTCAAGATGGCGGAAGCAGAAATATATCAAATATAATATTGGGATCTATTTAATAAAATAATTAAAATCAAAATAAATTTGCAATTATTACTTCTAAATGCAATTATAGATATATTTTTAAAGCAATGACAATGTCTTGTCTTATTTTATATTAGATGAGAATATATTATTATATAATATAGCATATCAGCATGCTAATGTGTCAAGATGGCGGAAGCAGAAATATATCAAATATGATATCGGGACGTATTTAATAAAATAATTAAAATTAAAATAAATTCGCAATTATTATTTCTAACTACAATTACAGATACATTTTTAAATCATTAACAATGTCTTGTTTTATTACGTATTAGATGAGAACATATTATTATATAATACAGCATATTAGCGTGCCAGTGTGTCAAGATGGCGGAAGAAGTTCTCAAGTAGAAAATGGTTGACGAAATCCCGTTCATGGAACCCGAGATTCCCATTATCGTCGTCCAATCGAAAATATTTTATGCAGTCAGACACTCTCTGGAAATATGGATAATTGTATACAATCTTAAACTTCGTTACTCGCCATTCTATTTTCATAAATTTGTCCTGTATCTCGGTTCCTGCTATCTTCCACCATTTTCCACCTTTTACCCCCGCCATTTGTCCTTTTGTTTGCCTCACGAGGATTGTCTTAGCTGTGCTCGCGTGCATGATTCATCACGATTAATCTCGATAATCGTCGGTGATGATTGATTCCCCTGATCCTGATTAATGGTCGCCGTTCTATGCGTTAGTCAGTATCATCCAAGGTGGTCATGCGTTAATCGTGAGACGCTGCGATGAAATTGGTATGGAATCGGGAAATTTACGAGATGGAAAATGATAGTTTATTTAAAATGGCGGTGGATACTGCGAATCAAGTATAGGCACGAGTATAACAGGTCTTGGTATAATTCTTTTTATAATTCATGATGTGAATAATGACTTCTTAGTCATTCTCATTTATTATATATTATTATGTATTATTTATTATGTATTATGATATATTATTTATTATATATTGTTCAGAAGCTTTGTATTTACCCAGTTTAGAAAACATGATCACTTATTATTTGCTATGATCACTTATTCTACTATGAGCAGAAATTTTCTCAAAAAGGACCATGATTGATAATAAAATATAGCGTTTCTGTTGGTATTTGTTGTTATTTGTTGGAGTGTGATAGTCAAACCAGTGATACTTAGAAATTAAATCAGATTTTGGATCACATTTACCTAATTTAGAGAACGTGATCACTTATTATTTGCTATGTTTACTATGAGCAGAAATTTTCTCAAAAAGGGCCATGATTAATAATAAAATACAATATTTTTGTTGGTATTTAATGGAGTATGATAGTCAAACTAGTGATACTTAGAAATTAAATCAGATTTTGGATCATATTTACCTAGTTTAGAGAACGTGATCACTTGCTATGTTTACTATGAGCAGAAATTTTCTCAAAAATGACCATGATTAATAATATAATATAGCGTTTCTGTTGGTATTTGTTGTTATTTGTTGGGGTATGATAGTGAAACTAGTGATACTTCGGAAATAAGTTGCATTTTGGAATAGTTCTATACTCCTGTTAAAAAGTACACTTGCATTAAACATTTTATGGATTCTGTATTTATTTTTCGTTTCCTTTTTTCTCAATTTTTCCCATTCATTTCTGACATTTTTATTTTATCTTAGATAGAATATTATCTTTCAAGTCTGAGACCAATATATGAGTTTCATTTCTCATAAATTTGTTGAACAAAATTCAATACTTTTGCGGAAGACTGTACTTGTATGATAGACAAAGGTACATTTCGCTGACACAGTCTTCGTGGTACTGTGACGAACTTAGGGATGGACTTAAGGGTCAAACAAGATAGGGACTGGTCTGTCGGCTCAAACAATCTCTTCCACGATTTACATGAAATTGCAATATCACACAATGTGTCTTCCAATTGACGATAAAATCAGATGGAAGATAATTCCGTGTCAAAAAATAAATCAGAAACAAAATACTATTTTTTCCATAAGAAGCTTTGTTTCTGAGAAAATTGACTTCCATTACTTCTCTCTAGGTATTCGCCTAAATACATTCTAATTGGACAAATTTTATACACCAGTATTTCCTTCGTAAAATAAATTACTTTCTATTAATTTTACTACCTCGTGCAACATATTTTTAAATTAAATTCTCTCGAAAACGAAGTCACTGGAATTGTGCGTGGATAAATTCGATTCCACACTTTCGACTGATTTTTTCAGGACACCGTGTACATTTGTTATTAACAAAGCCGTTATTTCTCGAGTAAAGTAATTTTACCGCAATTTTAATTAAAAATATTTATGTTACTTTTTATTAATTTCGTTTCGGGGTTAATTTCAGCGAAATGGAAATTCATAGCGCAACCGACTGGCGATGAAAGGAAACCAGAAATGTAAGAATAAACAGAGGAGCGACGCGTTATCAGAGATGCGAGAGCGTGTTCCAAATAAACGATGCGTAAATACGGGATAGGAGCGTAAATTTTCATAAACGAGTTTAACAAGAAATATCGCGGTGTAACTGCAAGAATGTGGGGCAACAGAATGATCGTGTCGCACACGATCCTCAGGTTCTTGCCATTCTACGTTCTCTCGAGGAATACTCTGCAACACTTCGCGATACCTTTGCATCCCCTTCTGCAAATCTTTATTACAACTTCACGATGGGAGAATTTTTTTGCAAAACTTCGCGCTTATCCTACGTACCTTTTACTATCATCCCTGTCGGATGCTTCGAAATAAACTTCAAGTATCTCTTTAAATAATACTCGAGACTCGTATAAAATTTTTGCAAAAATTTCTTCCATTTCCTTCTCTTAAAACATATCATTTTTGTCACTAATCTCTCAAATTACGAATTAATTTTGTGATACGTAGAATATGTAGAAATTTATTTTAAATATAAGGGGTTGAAAATCCATGGGAGTGTACCTCGACACTGCCTCGAAATTTTAAAAATTCGAAAGATGGAGTTAATCGCTTTTTCGAGACGAAATTTTGTGCAGAATTTAATCTATGAATGCTATCGAGTCAATAAATAAATAGTTTGTTTATTAATTTTAATGTGAAATGATATTGGCGAATAAAAGGTAGGAGGAAGTTAAGGTAATAAAATTTATGGTAATAAAATTTAATCAGGGAGACTTTCATCGAAAATGAAATTATTCTGCGTCAAAAGTAAGGGCGTTTTTAGAAAATAAATTACAATATCCGATATCCGATATCCGCCGCGCGAGAATAAAATGGCAGATCGGGCATCAAAGGAGCATTTCTGGAACAGAAAGTTACTAGGCTTGATAGAGTACTTTAGCAAAGAGTCAGGATTGAACGACTTCTGCAGTTACTGCCAATTTCCATTAAGCACGTAACAGCTCCGGCAAAGAGCCCTTTCAGATTGCTATAATAACGGCGTTAATCAACAACTCGCCTGGTACACTCGAGATCGAACGTTTTGCCCCTATCGATACGCGTTCCATCGTATGTATCTCGATTTATCTGCTCGTAAACTGCGTCTCTTTTTCCATAATAAAAGATCGCTACAAAATACTTCTGCAATCGATCGTAGGTGAAAATAATTTTTCTCCAATTTTCTGCGAGTGGTATTGGATGCACTAGTTGGATTAGAAGTTAAAATAGATTCGAAATGTTCGGCACGCTCGAAATAAATTAATAGCTCGAGGATAATAGGACAAAGAGAAGTCTCTTGTGCTGCTAACGATAATGGATTTTCCTCTGAGTATGTATAATTAACCGGAACGTCTCTGGCAAGTTGATTTGGGCTTATTCTCATCGACTAAATCCGTAGACCACGACGCGATGAATACGAGAATGAATTTGGAATTTAAGAATGAATTTTGCGACAGTGGCAGATGAAGAAAGACAGCAACTATGATTCAGCACGATGAAATGGAGAATTGGAGAATATTGAGTCAGAACGAGGGGAATATAATTGGTTTATGACTATTATAAACCTCCTTTGGGAATGCAAGGATTAATTTTACCCGTATTCCTGTCACTTAGAATGTGGCTACTTTCGTGGGGTCTCTTCTGTTAAATTAACAGCATGATCCTTCTAGCTTCCCCTCTGTGCACTTTAATCACTGTATGATTGCACTACACATATTCATAAAATAAGTTCAGAGCCATGTTAATTAAAAATAACGATTTATCAGCACAATTTTACACGGTTCCTCAAAATTAGACGACTCATACTCAAACACGAACGTTAATACGCAAAAGGAACACGAAATTCGCTGGTATAAATCGCGAAAGACGCCGCACGTTCGCGGAAAGGCCGGGCGCGCAGTGTGGCAATATCCAACTAGCGCCATCTGCAACCTAGTACTACGCGCGGACCAAAAGGAACGAAAAGTCGCGCGCTAATTAGTCGCTACGCAATTACCGAGGGAATTAACGATTTTCACGAGCCACGATACGTTTCTACTTCATCTTTCTCCTTTTTCCGACCACTCTACGAGCCGAATAAACGATTCGCGGTCGTCCTTTTCTACGATTCGAATCGAACGAAACTGGCGAATTTTCTTTAAATGCGAATGACTTGCTGGCACCTCGACGACGTCTCGTGAAAGTTAGATCGCGAAAGAACCGCGGTTTCCGCCCGGTTACGACGCGCTACTATTCTTTGCGGAAGTTCTGCAGCGCTCGCGCCGAGTTCGAATGGCTTCCGGTCGATGAAGCGTCGTCCTTTGTGATTTGGTTAGACGTGATGGTGTTACTGGATAGGAAGGAGTGGCTCGATATCGCGTGGTCGTTTTGTTCCTCGGAGTTTGATTAACCACGCTCTCGTGAGTTTCGTGTTATGGCCAATGTGCTCTCGGTGATGTACGTTACGTTTGTTGCGTTAGTGTATTGATATAAAGCCAGCGTTTCGTGTGTAGACGATTGTTACGGAAGAAAGTAGCTTCTCTGACAAATTCCTTTCGAAATTCCTTTGGAGGAACCTAGAATTTGTAATTTAATAAAAAGACTTCTATTTTTAAGAAGCTTTTCACTGCAAAAGTGTACTTCTTTGCAAACTTCTGTCAACTTACTGTGCATTGCGTATTTTTAATCGCTTTCCATGGTGCACGATTTTTCGCAGGGACGCCAAAGTATTCAATTTTAAAATTACAATGCAAAAACTGCCTCTCGAAACTACTGGCACACCGCGATATCGAAATTCACATTACGATATCGAAAAACCTGCCGCAAAAGCAAATCAGGCTCGAATCAATTCATATTGACAGAGTGTTGCGTTTTCACTTGGAAACTGCGTTTCGTGTTCGATCAAGCATTGGAATCGATCTAAATCGATCGGACGTTGCGGAATATCCGTGTTGTTTCATCCCAGTTATCACCTGGCCGTGCAATTATCACCGCTATTCATAGGCAAGTGTCGAACAAATGGGGGAAAAATCGAAGTGGAAGAATCGAAATCGATCACGTGAGCTCCAGACCTACTCAAACATCCCTGGACTAGCACTGTGAACATAACGAAAGGAAGAACCGAGTTATTAAACAAACTTGGACCTGGGGATTGCCAACTGCAAACAGTGTACACCTCAGACAGATAAACGTATTAATCGTCGTAACCACATACCATTTATTAGACGTTGGATTGTCACTCGTTTCATTCAAGGATCCTACTGTGACCATGCAATGCCATGTACTATAGTGACAATCTGTGGCAACATATTTCACTGTCAAAATCAGCGAGGTATCATTTAGTCTGAGCCCTGTGCACATCATAGGTCTTGGCGAATCAGAATTTCAATTACGATTTCATGGATTCGTCTGATGCATCCTCGACACGGTCAGCTAGAGCAGGGGAAAACTGCAAGAAACTCATTTCTCGTGACTGTTTACTAACAATCTTCAAAGAAATGTAATTGAAAGGTGCTGTTGGTCTGGAAGTTTCATAGTAGAGGAACAGAGAAGAGCAGAGGGAGTTGCGCGAGGGAAAGTTTTATTTTTTCGCCGGTGTTTGAGGATCCGCCGGGCTGTCAAAGGGAAATTTTAATTTTGTACCAGCTCCCCCGAAGATATCGCGATGTGTACCGAGAAGAAAGTGGAACGCGACTGCGGAGGAAAAACAATTCTCATTACGGTCTGGCGGAGTGACGTTTCCTAAGGGTAGTTCGTTTGCAAGGGGTCCAGAAACAGTCTTTCCTTCTCCCACGCTCTGTTCAGCACTTGCATTTCTTTCGCCATGCATTCTGCGCCGTTTGTGATGCTTTATAATCATTTTTGAACACCGTGTGATCCTTCACGATAGGGATATTAACCTGTAGCGCGTTCGTACTCGCATAAATATGGTACATGTGAATAACGATAATTAAAATCGTGAAATGAAAATAATTGGTCACGTATCTTTCTGCTATAGTGTGTATAATATAACATAGTATTTATTATTTATTTACTATGCAATTTTATTATACTATGATAATTTAAAAATTATTAGTTTGCTCACAAAAGATAGCTAGCAAATTTACGGACAAGAAATTATGCTGTGATAATTATGATAATATAAAAATAATAATTACAATTAATTATAATAATGCAAAAATTATTATTTTTCTCACAAAAGATAGCTAGAAAATTTACACACAAGAAATATGTCGTTCATTGATAATTGGAGGGGAATTATTATTTTTCTTGCAAAAGGTAGCATGCATGTGAGAATTAAAAATGGTACGCAAACATGCTCAGACAATAACATTCCAAATAGCAAATTTACGGAAAAGAAGTACGTCATTCATTGGTAATTGAAGGGGAATTATTATTTTTCTCACAAAAGATAGCACACGTGTAAGAATTAGAAATGATGCGTGAAACATGCTCGCACAGTGACATGCCATATAGCAACAGACTGGAACTTCGCCGTCCGTATTTGTATTTATCAACAAAAGTCGCGTAGCAGCGGTCGACGAAACGATAGCACGGTTGACTGCCCATTCGGAATTCCTCAGACTATTTCTACGTTTCGAGTGATACAGACGTGTTATCGTGCACGCGCTCAGTCTTGTTCGAATCTCCACTCGCTACTGAACGAGAGTTCAAACCTCCTTCGTTGACGAGGTACAAAGAGCCAGCTGTGCAAAAGGACGCGACATTGGGTAAAGAAATGTGAGTACAGTATTTCACGTTACCTAGGCATACACTTTGCCCGTGCCGAATCCGATACCGCTCTTAACCCCTTGCCCTACCATTTAAGTTTCGATGGTGCGTACCATGGTCGGTCACACGTCGCGCCATTTTGTCCGAACGTGGTGAAGAATGACACTAAACGCGCGAAAACCACGAGTCTGACCCGTGATGTTCACGTTGAGCCCTATCTACAAACCACGTCTCTCGCACGTGATATTTATGTTCGACCCAATTCCCTTACCGCGAATCTCGCACATTATTCTAAGCAAAGGGGTTAATACTGGTTCCTTTGCTAGAGTCCTTTACAACTCGCAATACCACATAAATATTATAGCAAATGTTACTAATCAAGATTGGCTAGGTGATAAATGTACATTCGTGTGTCTCATTTGGAGTTAATGCTTTAATATTCGTAATTTAATTCGACGTTTAACACGTCTCGAGCCTAATTCGATCAACATCGGAAAAATTCTGGACGTATTCACGACGACGAGTGATTCCCCGTCGGATTATTTGGTATTCATGGTAGGCGAGAGTCTGCCGGATGTTGCCGCGAGTCGTTGCCGGCTAGGGAAAGGCGTCGAGGTGGAAAGAGATAAGTTTCAGAGGGGTGCACGGTGATCTTGTTAAGCGAGTAAAAGCTCGGGGGTTGGAGATTAGAAAAGCTGCAGCTGTCGTTGGACCGGCTAGCCTCCGTCGTCGCGGCCCTCGAAAATGAAAAGGAAACAAGGCCTTTGAGCGGAAAAAAACTCTGCAGCAAAAAGACCGCGGTCCTTCTCTACCATTTCGAGATTTAAAAACAATTTACGCCCGATTCGCTAACCGGTTCTAATGAATGTTTAATCAGGGTAATTGCGTTTCGCTTTCCATCCCTGACTTCCGGCGTGATGAATAGGTCAATGGGCCAGGAGGAAAAGGAAGATCGTGAACTGGAAAAATCACCGTCCATGCTGGTCATTCTACCAACATGAACACGAAATTTCCTAGTTACCTGGTGATCCTTATAAGTATTCGTTGGGATACCTATTGCTCATGAGTGGAGCGTTCGCTTGTTGACAAAAATTGAGTAATACAATGATAGGGTGTTACAGGTAGTATTATATCTATTCGTTGCAGTATAATCCACTGTACATGACTAAGAAATTTTATATAATTTAGTTCAGTTCACCTAGGGACGTCCAAGACGTTAGATCCTCTATATTAGCAAATCTAAAATCTAAAAAAATTAGTAAATTTTCGTGTACACGTGGTACAATAACTCTGATACTAATCAGGATTGGCCAAATAACCGGTGAATAACAAATCGAAAGGAGAATCTAAAAAATTCATTGCATGTATATTATAAAAAAATTGCATGATCTAGTGACAAAAGTGACAGCCCCTAGTACCGAATTTGTAATCACGAGTCAGAAAATAGTTATTTAAACCGCGATAAATTTGTTTCTTATATAATTTAGTTTAGTTCACATAGGGACGTTCACTAGCATAAGGCCTAACGATCTCAGATCCTCTGTATTAGTAAATCTAAAGTTACCTAAATCTTCGTGAACACGTGGTACAATAACTCTGATACTAATCACGATTGGCCAAATAACCGGTGAATGACAAGGCGAAAAGAGAATCTAAAAAATTCATTGCACGTATATTATAATAAAAATGACATGGTCTAGTGACAGCACCTAGTACCGAATTTGTAATCACAAGTCAGAAAATAGTTATTTAAACCGCGATAAATTTGTTTCTTATATAATTTACTTCAGTTCACATAGGGACGTTCGCTAGCATAAGGCCTAACGATCTCAGATCCTCTGTATTAGTAAATCTAAAGTTACCTAAATCTTCGTGAACACGTGGTACAATAACTCTGATACTAATCACGATTGGCCAAATAACCGGTGAATGACAAGGCGAAAAGAGAATCTAAAAAATTCATTGCATGTATGTTATAATAAAAATTGCATGATCTAGTGACAGCACCTAGTGCCGAATTTGTAATCACAAGTCAGAAAATAGTTATTTAAACCGCGATAAATTTGTTTCTTATATAATTTAGTTCAGTTCACATAGGGACGTTCGCTAGCATAAGGCCTAACGATCTCAGATCCTCTGTATTAGTAAATCTAAAATTACCTAAATCTTCGTGAACACGTGGTACAATAACTCTGATACTAATCACTATTGGCCAAATAACCGGTGAATGGCAAGGCGAAAAGAGAATCTAAAAAATTCATTGCACGTATATTATAATAAAAATGACATGGTCTAGTGACAGCACTTAGTACCGAATTTGTAATCACGAGTTAAAAAATGGTTATTCAAACCGCGGTAAATTTGCAATTAATTTCAGGGTACAATAGGGTATATGTAAACAAAGCACAGGCGTAAATTCCTGCAACATAAAAGCAGCTTGCACGTTAAAAGTACGCCACCTCCATCCAGCCACAGTCATCCACCCCATAACTTCACGGGACTCGGAGAGCTCGCGAAGAATAAAACTACCCTCCGATCTCTCCCCTTCGTTTCGATGATAAAGCTTCGTTAATTTAACACGAAATTTATCTGCCGTCCGTCCCCACCCCGTCCGCTGCCACCCTATTTGTACCACGTTCTCGCATCAGCCGAGCGTCCTCGCTCTTCCCATTCGTCCGCGACCGAGCCCCCTCTTCCTCGCGAGACGATAAATCCACGTAACGAGCTAATTAATTGCGTCTTCAACGAAATCCGCGTCAACGATCCGCCGTACCCCTACGAGTGTTGCCGGTGAACGAGAGCCAGCCCAGGGAGCCCAGGGGTCTGCGAGGGATCCGCGAAAAAGGGGACGCTGCGAGGGTAGCTGGTGTATTGTCCCAGGCGTTGAAACCCGTCGACAGGATTAACGCGACGTGTTCCGTGGCAGACAGAGCCCAACGAGGGTGAAGATGAAGTTATTTAGAAGGGTAAATCCCGGCGCGAGCACTGCTAAAAAGAAGGTCGCGAACGAAATTACAGACGCCAGCTCGTCTCCCTTTTCCAGCCGCGCCCCTGCACCCTCTAGTTTTCATGCATATTCCCTTTCATTCCGGACGGTTTCCTCGGATACTCGCACTGGCTTTGAACGCTGTCGACTATCGGGTTATCCCATGGGCTACCCTGTTCCGGGGATCTGCTCTCGGCCATCGGGAATGGGGTGTTTGTTGAATTGTAATGCGGGCTTGCTATGTGGTCACAGGATTATCGCTGGAACGAGCGAGGTAGCCAAATCTTTTCAGCATTTTCAATCTTCTGGCATTTAATATTGGAATTAGAAATTACAGGCAAAGAGATCATTTCGATGCGTCGATGTCATATTATTCTGGGGGAAAATGTCGGTATGAGGGGGCTATTTTTAACCACTCGCAGTGCAAAGAAATTCACGGTTGCTCGTGTCAGAACAGTTAAGTGCAAATCACTTTGGGGCGCGTTCAGGCAGCTTTCAGGGGGGTTTCAGAAGAGAATATAAAGACGCATCGACTGATGATGAAGTGCGAGCAGAAACTGTGCCCCGGTGAAGAATTTCATTAACAGTTGACGTGCTACTCACGTCATTTTTCTTTCTGCAACAATAGCCTGACCACGTGTGTAACACGTTGTTGGTGTTCTGGTAACAGAAGCATCTCGACGTGCGTGGCACGTCCTTCCATCGCAAGTGGTTAATTTCAGTTTGCGTATCATGGAAGACACGCGTGTGTATCTTCTTCTTGCAAATTGTACTAAAATAGTTAAAATAATATAAAAATAAATTTTAAGTGTCATAATCTTATTTTATTCGTCATAGTTTAGTCATAGGTCGCATCTTTCACGCTTCTTTTATAATTCATTTGAAAATACGTAGTCGTACATAGTCGTTTGAGAATATTTGTGTATTTTTAATTGCATGGGTACTGTTTGTAGGTATATTGGGGTTGCTGATTGACGAAGTAATAAATTCTCAGGATAGAAAGAATTAACATTTATCTTTCGACTCAATTTAAACAAATTTTTAGTTAAATTGCTATGATTATGATGTGTATAAATTATTATATATTACTATCTAATAATTTTATTACTATTACTATTTAATATATAATTATTATATATTACTGTATATTATTATATAATTCGAGCAAATTATAATAGTATATTGCTATGATTATGATATATAAAAATTATTATATATTACTATTTAATTATTTTATTACTATTACTATTTAATATATAATTATTATATATTACTTTATATTATTATATATTTCGAGCAAATTATAATAGTACATTGCTATGATTATGATATGTATAAATTATTATATATTACTATTTAATTATTTTATTACTATTACTATTTTATATATAATTATTATATATTATTGCGTACTATTGCATATTTCGAGCGAATTATAATATTACATTTCGAATTCCGTTTACCTTCGTCTTGTTTCCTCTGTCCTGAAGTATTCTCAGTATTTTTGTTTTTATATCAGGCAGGAAAGATTGGAGTAGATGGACTTTCGTACGTTCCAAAAGAATTTTTGAGTTGCTCGTGTAAATTGTTGCAGAGTAGCTTGGAGTAGAGGGTAGGTTTAAATTGACTGTAGGTTCTAGTGAAAGTTACTGCATTTGTCATTTTCAGACGTGCTAATATTTTATTAATATTATTAATATTTTTATTAATATTTTATTAACATATATAGTTATATAATTAATATATATATATATTAATTATAATACACAATATATTATAATATATTAATATTTTATTAACATGTATAATATTAATACAGGGTGTCCCAAAAAAATGTATATATACACACTTTAATACCTTATTCTTTTTAATTTTCTTTTTTTTCCTGTTTTTATAATCACGCAAAGTGTATATACATCTTCTTGGGACACCCTGTATTTTATTCCTCTATCGTAGATTTCTTATTTCCATTTTTTCCTCTATTTCTGTTCCCCTTTTTTGATTCCGTCGTTAAAATTAGGCAGCGAAGAATTTCTCGGTGTTAATGAGATTAGGCTGGACTAAAATTAACGCTTTCACACGCTCCAATGGAATGTTTCGGCGTTTCCTATGTAAATTTTCCTGGATATCAAAATTAATAATAATTAAATTATCAAAATAAAAGTAGATGGTATCTCAGTAAAATTCAACGTTAATCCCCCCCCAAAAATCCAAGAAATCCCCATTTATTTCGACTGCTTCGACAACTACGTAATCTAAGAATATTTTATCATAAATAATAATTAAATTATTAAAATAAAAATAGATGCTATCTCGGTAAAAATTAATTTTCTTAAGAGATAATTCCAAGAAATCCCCATTTATTTCGACTGCTTCGATAACTCTGTAATTGAAAAGTATTTTATCAAAAACAATAATTAAATTATTGAAATAAAAGTAAATAGTATCTCGGTAAAAATCAACGTTAATTTTTCCAAAAGAAAATTCCAAGAAATCCCCGTTAATTTTGACTGCTTCGATAATTGTGTAATCGAAAAGTATTTTATGAAAAACACGCAATTATCGAGAGCGAAAATTCGAGTTCGCATGGGGCCACTGAGATCTCGCGTAGGTCGTTGGTTTTATTAATCAATTCCGAATGAAATGCGCGAGGCGTGAATGCATTTCCGCGGGCAGGACAAGTTGCTGTTAAATTCGAGGTAAAGTAATCAGTTGATGAAAGTTGATAAAAGCGGCGGACGTTCGATTCGTTTCCATCGGCCAGCAAATTGCTAATCAATTTTCGCGTAACGACGCGACCGAACGGACAATGGGCTTTAATTCGCACGCGGGCCTTTCAATGGGAATTTAATTAAAACGCGCCACTGTAAGCCGATAATAAAGATCGCGTTAATTTCTTTCAAATCCACGCAAAACGTGCAATTTGTTTTTGTCGCGCTGTACTTGCCAGAAAATATTTCCGATCTCCAATCTGACGACTCCTACGCAAAAATTGGGTCTTCTCTGGCCCCGAATTTCCGATCTCGAAATACGAATTTGAAATATCTATAATCCAATATGTACACATGTAATGGTAAGAAAAGGCAATTAATTCAATTTTCGTCTTGGGAAATAACAATTTTTCTTAAAATTCCTATAACAACTCTCCTTTTTCACGATATATGAAGGAAAAAGAGAAGGAAGAAATGAAATCCGAAATGAAATACAAGTGAAAAATAAAAATAAAGATAAAGTATCTCGAATGAAGTAATTAATTTCCACCTGAGAATAAACAATTTTGCAAATTTTCCGTGAAAAATTGACTGATAATTCCAAGATCCACGCTTTTAGGACTGCAATTGACTGCACAACAGTACGAAATTAAATGCAAGAAGAAGACAGTCGTGAAAAGTTTTTGACAGCAGTGATCATCATATTCACGAATATGATTATTCTGCTGGAACGGAAATATTAGTCTGGGACTACTGGCCGGCTATCTTGTGGTGCGTCACGATGTGCCTAAGGCCCCTGTATCTTCGTTAGCTGCGTCACAGTAGCATTGTTGCCTCCTTTCCTCGGTTTAATCAAATTTTATTGCGATAGAACAAATTTTGGATACAGTAGACATTAGTCGTTTATTTTTACTAAAATTATTTTTACTAAAATTACGCAAGATTTAAATTTGGCGGGGTCTCTCCTGTGTGCATACTTTGTGCAATATATCTGTCAGGTGACCAAGTGTGGAAATTTTGTATTTTGTTTTTTATCCCAAAATGTATATTAAAAATAAATTGTTTAAAAGATAAAAATAGAAATTTAACAATTTGACAATTTTAATAAGAAGCTTGGGAAATTTATGTTTCGATGGTCCAACATGGACGCCATATTAGCGAGAAAAAGGCAGAATGAACATAGAGAGGAAATCTAGCCACGTTTTCGAAGTGCACGGAGGGTCTGTACGTGATCGTGAGCGAGAATGTATGTAAAAGTAGAATTAAACGATACAGCGAGCAACAAATATCACTGAACGCGTGTTTTAAATTGACATCGCGTACCGTGGCTTTATGAATATTAAACACGCGGTATTTTTGTAATTTTGCCGGAAAGAATCGGTATACGGGCCCGCTTAAAATTCACCCGTAAATCGGAATTTCGCTTCGAGATTTTGCCAATTCAATACTTTATATAATTGTAACAATTTTGTATAGCTGCGTAATCCAAGCATTTGCCATAATTATTATTCTCATAAATACAACAACGTTTTCTTTTTATTCGTCGGAACTTACTGTTCTCGTTTTTCTTCCATCAACATACGGGGTGTTTTATTTCAGATATTAAATATGCATATATGAAGTATCGAAGTATTAAATATTAATTAATTATTCATTATTTATTAAATAATAAACCTACTGTTTTCGTTCTTCTTACATCAACATACAGGGTGTTTTATTTCAAATATTAAATATGGTTATATAAAATATCGAAGTATTAAATATTAATTGTGTATTAAATAATAAACCTACTGTTTTCGTTCTTCTTCTATCAATATACAGGGTGTTTTATTTCAAATATTAAATATGGTTATGTCAAATAGCATGATATTAAATATTTATATTAATTTTCTTCCTGATGAAGGTATAAAAATAAAATAACTGAAAAAAGTTTAAATTATTTTAGGATTTATTTTCTAATGATTTTTAAAAATATTCTCTCGAAGTCATCTTGGAGGTCAAGTATCTGTTTAAGTCATTGTCGTTGGACTTGCCTTAGTGCTGATCATAAATCAATATTATAAAAAGTAGATATTAATATGCAAAATAAATAATTGTGACATTGAAATGACCTTCGAGATAACCTTAAGAGAATTTTTCTTATCACCATGCATTAGATGCACAGCATCAAACTATTCGAACCTCCTTCAGTCATTTTTCTATATCTTCAACAATAAGAAAATGATTTAGATCTTCAACTAAAATTTGAAATACCCTGTAATTCCATTTTGAAGACTTGTAATGTTCCATTTAAAAAGAAGAGCAATTTAAAGTACCATTTTTATCGTCTCAAATCTTGCAATAATAGTGGTAATAATTTGGATGTTGAAGTAAAACGAGCCACCAAGTATTTATATCTCGTGAACATAAAATATTCCGTTTTTAAAATAGACCAATTTAAAGTACCATTCTTTCCCGTTTCAAAGTTTTCAGTGATAATGGCAATAATCCAGACGTTAAACTAAAACGAGCCACCATGTATTTATATCTCGAGAACTTGTAATTTCTCGTTTTAAAAACAGGCCAATTTAAAGTACCATTCTTTAACATTTCAAACCTTCCAATAATTGTGGAAATAATTCGAATGTTAAAATAAAACGGGCCACCGTGTATTTATATCTCGAGAACTTAAAATATTCCGTTTTTAAAATAGACCAATTTAAAGTACCATTCTTTAACATTTCAAACCTTCCAATAATAATTGAAATAATTGGAGTGTCGAACTGAAACGAACCATCCAGTATTTTTATCTCGAAAACTTATAATGTTCCGTTTTACAAAAAGGCCAATTTAAAGTACCATTCTTTAACACCTCAAACCTTTCAATAATAATGGAAATAATTCAGATGTTAAAATAAAACGAGCCACCAAGTATTTCACTCGCGAGAATTTGTAATGTATCGTTTTAAAAACAGGCCAATTTAAAGTACCATTCTTTAGCCTCTCAAGCCTTCCAATAATAATGGAAATAATTGGAGTGTCGAACGGAAACGAGCCACCCAGTATAATATTTCGATCGCGAGAACTTGTAATGTTTCGTTTTAGAAAAGGACAATTTAAAGTGCCATTTTTCACCGGCCCTTGCGAAACGGGTTAATAACTAGCACAGTAGCCATGGACGTTATTTTACCTGTGTGGCTAATTCGAATTTATGCGTTCGTACACTTGATGGCGATCCACAAATCATCGATAATTACGCGATTGCGTTTTCCGTACGGGGCCCATAAATTTCCCCTTCGTTATCGCGCCAGCCGTTTACCTTTTCCTCTTTCCCCTTTTCCCTTTCCCTTTCCCCCTTTTTTCCTTCCCCGTTCCGCGTAACAGTAAGTAATTTCCAGGGTAATTCACTTCGTTGTACGGTTATCGATCGCGGGAAATGAACTCTTTTATCGCCGGCGATCCGCGCGTGCTGCCCTTAAGTCGACAAACAAACGCTCTCTGAGAGAGAGAAAAGAGTGAACAGAGGGAGAGAGAGAGAGGAGGAGGAACACGCGAGCAAAGTTCTTCCGATAGCGATTATCTTGGCTCGCGTGAAAGAGCCGCGGTTCTCGGAGAAAGGCGGTCATTTTCGTGCAACAGGCGCCATTTTCTGGCTACCCGGGGTCCCTTCGATAGTACGCTCCTGGAAATAATCTCGGAAATCGATAACCTTTGTGGTGGAAAGAGAAATAGCGAACGAATCGTGAGGAGATTCAGGAGAAATTTATTTTCCCTGCTTGATGCTACTGCGATGTTCCTCGCGTTAGGTTAGGTTCGCGGCTGGGTAGATGGCGTTGCGTAGTTGCGTCAATGGAGCGTGGAAACTTGATTTCGGTTAGGGAGAGTAAAAATAGCTTTTGATAAATATTTCACGTATAATTAATACACGAATTTGTTCCATTTTATTATCTATATTATTAATATTCGTATATATAATACAAATAAAAATAAAAATGATTCTGTGATTTAAAAAATGTATAAAGATACGTGTTAACGTATAGTAATGAACATTTTGAAGTTCGTTAATAATTAGTTTGAATATAAATGTATCAGAATTAGCTACGTATGTGAAATTTTAAATTTTGTATCGTTTGAATTTTTCTGTTATTATAATTTGATTTAATATTCTAAAAATAAGGAGAATATGAAAGCAGGTAGGAAGCAATTAGGTAGTAAACAGTGAAAGGTATTCTGTTACTAGTGGGGGAAGAAAGAAAATGAAAAGTAGCGAAAGAAAATCATAAAAGGTGCAGAGTTACATAAAATATTCCTTGTTTCATGGAGTTCTTTTATCTCGATTTATACAGTGGATTGTTTTCTACAGTTTTCCTATCGCGAAAATTACACCGCCTGCAAATCTGAACGAGTACGAGAAATGTACGACCTTCTATTTAAAAAATTCTAAAATCCCTTCGGACGAAGAACGAAATAATTATTTCTGGATGAAGCGAAATTTTCAATGAAATTGCTTCTTAAAACGAAATATCACCGATTTCATGCTGTAGGAAGGAAAACAGAGGGAGAAGTTTCTCCCATGAATGATTCGAAATGGAATTTTTCAATTTCTCTGCTCATCACAGTGGGAAATTTTGTAACACATACACCCGATACTAGGGACGCGTTTTCATTTAACCTGGTCATGCTCGGTGAATTGAAGTTCATAAATTTTAAAAGTCGCAAGGACAGTGTCGTTAGGGGATGAAAATTGCTGCTCGAAGGAAGACGGGGCGAGGGTATCGTTCGTGTAAAAATTTATCAGGCAACTTTTTCGTTTAAACTTTATTTACACGCGAGATGATAGAAATCAGAGTCGACGTTCGTGAACGAGACAAAGTAGCTGACCTGTGAAACGAAACACGAAAGCATCGAACACTTGGGTATTTCCCTGCTTGCTGCTTTGAACCTGTGAAACATACTAAATCGAAATATTTTATTTGGTATTTTGTATGGTATGATACACTTATCAGAGTATCATTAAAATTAGGAAATAAAAGAAATCCACTAATATTTATTACAGTATTACTAAAATTAGGAAATATTTATAGGCTACTAATAGTTAGTGAAATATTATTAAAATTGGGAAATAATTGAAGTCCATTAATACTTATTAGAGTCTTATTAAAATCAGGAAATAATTGAGTCCACTAATACTTATTACAGTATTACTAAAATTAGAAAATAACTGAAGTTTGCGACAACTTATTAGAGTATTATTAAAATTAGGAAATAATTGAAATCCACTAATACTTATCACAATACTATTATAATTAGAAAATAATTGAAGTCCACTAATACTTATCACAGTATTATTATAATTAGGAAATAATTGAAGTCCACTTCTATTAACAAAATTAAAAAATAATTAAAGTGCTCTATATTAGTAAAATTAAAAAATAACTCAAGTAGACTTGTATTAGTGACATTAGATAATAATTTAAATGCACTTTTATTACTAAAATTAGAAATTAATTGAAGCACATTTGTATTAGTTATTTTCTTTTTCTTTTTCTTTATCTTTTTCTTCATATAACACTAATTTAAAATTCGCAATTCCTTGAAATGAACATTTGGTAAATTTTTCATATTTCCTTAGAAATTTTTGACGATTTGTAATGGCAAAAATCCATTCAAAGATTTACTACACCATAGAGTTTCATTAAATATAATACATAAATTAAACAAGAAGTGACTGTAGATAGACTTCATCGAATAAATCCTGCCTTTATTTATCTAACATTAAAGGTACAAACAGTATTTCCTACACGAGTACATAAATTAAATTTTTCCTGCAATGAAATAAATATCCCTATGATATCAAGATCATAACGCTGTAACAAAGGGGTGGAAAAAGAAAAGAGGGATGAGTGTCTAACTTATCGTACCCTAGTGTTTCATTAGGTACATAAATCGCTGGAAAATTAACTAAAGCTGAATTTCATCGAATAAATTCCACCCTTAATAATTTACCATTAGAGGTGTAGGTAGTGTTTGCTGTATGTGTACATAAATTCAATTTTTTACACGAGAAATTAAATTTCCTGATAATATTAAGATCCTGAGACTTTAATAAAAGGAAGAGAAGAGAAAAAGAGTAGCAAAGTTCTAATTTATTACTCCCCAGGGTTTCATCAGGTACAGCAATTTTACTATAACTCAATTTCATGTACACATATACTTCTCATTTCACATGGAAATAATTTCAATTTTCTATACAGCGAAATAAACGTCCTAATAATACGAAAATTGTGTCACTTCGATAAAAATCCATTCACCGACCTAACTCATCGTCAAACAATATGTAGTAATCACTGCTTTCCTCCATTCTTTCGGGAAACCTTTTCCCTCCCAAGCTTTCTTTATCCTCTCTTTCGGTTCCCTTCTCGTGTTCCCTTCACTGAATATCCACGCCTCGTTCGATATTTTGTCGCCCCCTGTGGCTTTCTTTTTCTTCAATCTCCTTAAATGTTTTTCTATTTCCTCGTCTGATACGTTTGATATGTCTTCCTCCACCTTTAATTGCTCTCGCTCTTCTATTTTTGTCTGCTCCCATCAGTGACTCTTTAAAATGGCTTCTCCACGTTTCTATTTTGATTTTCTTTTCGTTACCCTTCTTCCTCTTCCTCTCCTTCTTAATGTAATTCCAAATTTCCTTCTCTGTTTTCGCCTTTTTCATTTCCTCTTGCTCCTTCCTCTTTCTGTATTCTTCCTTGTCCTTGCAAAATTTCTTAAAATCCCTCTTCTTTTCTAGGTATTCCTCCCTCGCTATTTTTCTCTGTCTCCATTTTCTGTACCATCTTCCTACTTTCCTCTTCTCTCTCCTACATTCCCTATCCCACCAGTACTTCTTCCCTATTTTCGACAAATAATATGTTAGTACAAGAAAAATAATTATTCCAGACTCATACAAGTATGTTCTTTTCACTCAGAAACCACCCCAAGATAAATTCAACGAGTCCAACTTGTCGTCCACGTTCCAAATGTTTAACTTACGATGTTCCAGAATAATTAGTCGCAGCGAGTAATGAAATTTGCAAACCCGGTCGGCATTTAAATCCGCAAGAAGTGCAAAGAGTCGGGAAAACACGGCGGGATATTATCGCGGTGCTCCGATTTACCCCGTAAATTATATCGCCACCGTGGAATGAGGAGGACCTGTAAAGCAAAACGCGAGACGGCTGTAAGAAAAGTGTGATTAACGAGCAAGAAACCCCGTGGAACGGGGCAAGTGGAGGTGGCCTGTTTTTGATCAGACTATGTTCCCAGGACTGGTGAAGTCGTGGTAGAAGTATGCAGACGATTCGAGATTTTATTGCATTTTTCACAGCCTCTGGTCCGAGTTCTTTGCGTTTCTGCTTGGTCTGTGAAGAGATGCCTGGACGCTTCACCTGCGAGGTATTTTAATTCGATTATCTTATTTTTAGCAGAAGCTTCGATAGATAGGTGTCTCGTGGTTCTTGGTCACTTTTGGGGATCATAGTCTTGGATAAAATAAATTTTCTGGTTTTAAAAATGGTCTGGAATAAATTTATTATTGTGGGTGTTTTATTGGTTCAATTTTATATTAACTGATTTTTTAGAGAATTAGAAAATAGATATTTGGATAATAGAAAGTATTCTATTTGGAGTTTTATCTATTTTCTGTCTTCACTTTGGATGTTAGGTGTTTTAGGTTAAGTATCTTTTATATTAATGTCTGGTTTGGTAGAGATTATAAAATTTGGTACGTGTTCTTGTGGATCTCAGAGTGTTAATAAAAATTGAAGATGGTTAGGATAATATTGTACTTTAAAGTTACTTTTAAACTTTTAAATCTCGAATTAATAATCACTGTCAAATTTGGGCAAATTTATTAATATTACAAAATTTGATTAAACTTTAGTTTGGTGGATATTATAAAATTTGGTACGTGTTCTTGTGATTCTCAGAGTGTTAGAAAAATTGAAAATGGTTAGGATAATATTGTACTTTTATAATATTATAATATTGTACTTTAAAGTTACTTTTAAACTTTCAAATCTCGAATTAATAATCATTGTCAAATTTGGGCAAATTTGTTAATTTTACAAAATTTGATTAAACTTTAGTTTGGTGGATATAAAATTTGGTATGTGTTCCTGTGGATCTCAGAGTGTTAATAAAAATTGAAGATGGTTAGGATAATATTGTACTTTTATTGTGTTTTATATTGTATTTTACATAATATTGTATTTTATTTAGAATTTTAAAGTTACTTTTAGATTTTTATATCTCGAATTAATAATCATTGTCAAATTTGAGCAAATTTGTTGATATTGCAAAATTTCACTGGAGTTTAGTTTGGTAAAAATAATAAAATTTGGTATGTCTTCTTGTGGATCTCAGAGTGTTAATAAAAATCGAAGATGGTTAATCTAATATTGTATTTTAAATTGTATCTCATTTATTATTTTAAAGTTACTTTTAGATTTTTATATCTCGAATAAATAATCATTGTCAAATTTAGGCAAATTTGTTAATATTACAAAATTTCAAAAATGTGTTTCTCATTATAAACTCTGCGTCAATTCTGAATTACAGGAGTTAAAATGTATGCCACAATAATATACATTTTTTCCTCGTTTCTACCAAAATATTATCTTATTAATACGTATAATTATGGTGACTTGATTGAAGCGTCGAATAATGTACCTCTACGTGTATGATAATTAATTTTATCAATCACACCGAAATTATCGTTATTCGGTTACAAATTTCGGGTATTTGGAGGACGTCATTTCATCGCATTTGACAGAAGCGCTATTCAAATGGCATCAAAATCGATCAGATCGACCACAAATTGCGGCAAGATCGCGATTATTATGTGCTCAAATCAATTGGTTTCGTTCAGACGGGCTTGTATCGTCGATCCATTCGCGCAAATCTTTTTTTCGGAGATCAAAGTGTTCCCTTGGCTGTTGGCAAATCGCACGAAGCATCATTATTTCAATAGAATATGCGAATTATATATCCACGAGTGATTCCCTTTAATCCTTTCGCTCCCACAACGTCCATATGTTCATCGTCCATTTTGCAGCACTGGGTTAGCTGGCTAGTAGTGCCAGATTTGAACGCTAGATAGCGCAGCTTTGTTCTGCGGTACAAAGCAGCGTCTTATTACTTCTGAAATATAATCACAGTGATCCATAAAATAGTTATAGATAGAAATTCAATTAAAATTGTTTCTTTTTCTAGAAAATGGCTACAATTTTATTTTAAAATTTTTTCAAAGCCATTATTAGCAATAATAATATCTATAATAATATCTAATATTTAACATTACTGTTTATTCTATGTTTCGCATTTCTTCATGGGGAAATAAATAAAATAATATGATAATATGTGATTTAATAATGATGGAAATTTGGAATTTGAATTTCCATCGAATTGAAATTTTTATTTGCATTCCTGTAACAAATTCCAAAAAACACTTAAAAAAATAATAATAAAA
>NW_016917552.1:110440-120999 GCF_001483705.2 Eufriesea mexicana
GATTTGAACGCTAGATAGCGCAGCTTTGTTCTGCGGTACAAAGCAGCGTCTTATTACTTCTGAAATATAATCACAGTGATCCATAAAATAGTTATAGATAGAAATTCAATTAAAATTGTTTCTTTTTCTAGAAAATGGCTACAATTTTATTTTAAAATTTTTTCAAAGCCATTATTAGCAATAATAATATCTATAATAATATCTAATATTTAACATTACTGTTTATTCTATGTTTCGCATTTCTTCATGGGGAAATAAATAAAATAATATGATAATATGTGATTTAATAATGATGGAAATTTGGAATTTGAATTTCCATCGAATTGAAATTTTTATTTGCATTCCTGTAACAAATTCCAAAAAACACTTAAAAAAATAATAATAAAAATAACACATGAAAAGTCTCCCAGTATTTCATAGAGGTACATTCCTGTTTTATTATAAAAATAACGATATTAAGCTCGTCGTGCAATTGAAATGAATCGAGGACGAAATATGCAGCTAATATTCTTTCTAATTACTGCTCCTTACAATTAGCCCCATTCTCGTGGCAGTAAAAAAGGTCCAAGGGAGAAATTGCCCTAAGAGAGTTAGGTGGTAGGGCCTGATGTGACTGCCAGAGAACGTTGCCAAGGAGAATCCTTTCAATTAACGATATGGATATTTTTCGATCATTTCACGTCTACCAATAGGAAACAGTGAAATCTTTTTATTATTTCCTTACAAATTTTTATTTCCAAAATTTGTTGAAGGCAGAAGGAATAAAATGGAAGCCTTCGCAAAGCTTCATAAATCCTACGTTATGCGGGATATTTTGACTTAATAACAACTGAACGAAGTTAATATGGCTTCTTAGTATGTATTTTGTCACGAGGAGGAACAGTCTCGCCGAAATTAATTTAGGGTATTATGGTCTACATTTTAACACCACATAAATTCCTCTTGCCGTTACTCATTTCTCCTACAATCAACACCAACGTTCATTATGCACTCTGCAGACACCCAAAACACCTATCGTCCTCTCTCTCCAATTTTCTTCTCTGTTCAGCCAACTGCTATACGCAATTAGCATCTCAAACAGGCTTCTTGGAAAATACTTATTCTCGCAAAAATCTTGGCTCGCTGTACAATTAGCATTTCCAAAAGAATTCTCGAAAAATTTCGCAATTTTATTTCTTTACGTTGGAGAAATAAGGGAGGAGATAAGGATAAAGATTGGAGAGAGGATGAGGATAGAGATAGGGTAGGCAAGGTATAGAAAGATAGCTAGAATTATTGTAAATATTGTAGTATCGCAGGATTTCCACCTCGTGCATAGGCAACTTTAGCTGAGAAAGTCACCGAGGGTTCGAGGGCCAGGTCGGTCGGAAAAACCTCGGCAATGCGTCAGGCCCTTAGCATGACCATATTTGGTCATGTTGGGGGAGGCTTTTGGGGAAGATGTAAAAGAAGGCAAAAGTGGTTAGCGGACATTTCTTGGGAAGAGTGATCAGAGCAGAGTTGTTAGTTTAATTGTATTTTAATTGTAACGGGCTTGTAATTGTGTTGTTGAATCGAGTTGCAATCTTAAGTTATAGTTGTAGTTGATATATCTATATTCGTAGGCTTAATCGTCACCACATATTGTATTATTATTTTTATTACTAACAAATAGGATTATTTACCACCACCCAAGTCCCTACAATATATGCAAGCTATTTCACAAAGTTATTTATTATTTTCTTCTGAATACAACGTGTCTTTTATGCGAGCTGGATGTCGACTGAGGAATAATCGACTGACTAGCTATATTGGCACACAATGGCATTGTTGTCTCCTTCCCACACTTTGTTTCCATAATACCGAGCTCTTGATCGAGATCAATCGTTATTTTCCATATTTATATCTACTGTGCACAATATCTCAAATGATCCCGTTACAAAAATGAGCGACCAATCATCCTGTCAATACCTCAAAAGACCTATGTATCAGCCTACTCACCTCTCACTTTCTCTCTCACGCTAGCTAACAGACTCAGGAAGACAGAGACCCAAGAAATAGAAAGCCAAAAATGGAGAATCGACAATTTTTCTGCCACGAGAAGATTCGAAGGACGATGTCTCTTCAGGAACGACTTAATTCTTAAACAAGACCAGCGATGGCACGTGTCAGGGCGAAGTTTCATCAAGCCATTATCGCGAACCGTTGCGTGTGCCCGAGACGAGCTTTGCTCGCCTTTGCATGAATCAAGGAAGATCGAGGCGTCCCTGTTGGTTCATCATCGTCATCAGCAGCTGCTTTTGACTGCGCTTTAGCATCGGTGCACCAGGAACACGGCAAGCATCTGCTATTAAATAGAACACCGGGGGTTCATTTCCTCGACAATGTTGGAATAATCGCCTATGAAGCGGGCTATAATATTGACCGCCATTTGGGCAACCTTCTCTCTCGCCATCTCGCTCTCACAGTCGCCATCTCGGCGTCTTCCTCTGGCTCCAGGAGATCCTCCCAGACTCGCGTTTAGGATTCCGTACTAGCATGTACCTGGATCTGCAGTCGTGGATTCTCAGCTCGCAAATAGCTGTGCATTAAAATCGAATGCGTGGTTGTTTCGATTGACATACAGTGGGATTTTTGGTTATAGAGAAACATTTGATTAGAAGTAGGTTCAGGAATCGGTTATGAGAGTATAAACTCAGCTATAGTTCCTCAGATATGACTATCTTTTGAATATAATAACTTAATTCATCGTAATCCAAGGTTTCTTTCAGCTTCTTTAAGCTTCTTTAAGAAGGTAGCAGAGTTGACACCTTTTAGGTATGAATCATCACTGACGATGATGAGATTTCTGGTTTTTCATTGAGAAAAGGACGTAAATGTGTAGGATTAATGCTAGATAAATCCTATGCAGACAGAGATCTGCCTCTTTAATAAACAACAACTCCCTTATAAATAATAAACAGATTTATTTTAGCTAAAATATTACTCTGTTTCCCTCAGTTCTTGAACTCTAACTCTCAAACACAAGATTCCCTACTCACTATGACTCGACTACACGGATTCTAAACGTTACCCATGCATTCACTTAAAACTAAGACCTCTCATTCACCTCGCTATTGCTCTTAACCCCTTCCGATGCCATTTAACTAAATAAAATCCGGGTCTAAACAGTAGATCTCAACACGTTGTAAAGAGATCAAACTGATGCTCCAAAAATAGTCGCAATATTTTCTATTCCCGAGTCTGGCACGTGATGTTTACGTTCGGGCCGACTTTTTGATCACGTGTCTGACTCGTGACATTCATGTTTGGGCCAAAATCTTCATCACGAGTCAAACTCGTTAAAGTACACAAAGGGCTTAACACTGTTTCCCTAGTTAGAGTCCTTCACAGCTCGCAATACCATAAATGCAATACTATAAAATGATTTAATACGAAAAAACCATATTTCCAAAATGGAAAGTATAGTTACCTTGTTTTTCCAACCCTCTTCATGGCGTTCTCATTACAGTTTATCTCACGAACGTACCACCATGTTACGAAACAAAGAATTAGCCCCATCTCGGCTAGCACAGCAGCCACGTACAGCACTTACGGCAATCGTACATCATACTAATCACCAAACACCTGAACATTCTATCCAGTATTCCCGTATTCCTCATTTTTCATGAAAATTCTCACGCGATGTTCGTTGTCCAGAGAAAATCGATGTCCCTCCTCCATTATCCCTGGCTTTATAATTGCAGTAGGTTATTCCGCGTGGAATACGCAGGCAAGGTAGAGGCAAGGTTCCGTATAAGAGACTAGCCGGAAATTTCCGAAAACCCAAGCACCTTGCTACAGCACCCAAGGGAGCCGTTGCACCTTTGCACAGTGCATGGCTTAGAAGCAGAGCGAGCAACGAAGTATCCTACTGCTGGATGTGACTATGATATCCGAGGCGAGCGTGTTTGAGACGCGTTGATCGCGTGCAAGACGCTCGTCGCATGTCGAAACTATTGAAGATCGCGTTCCACACGTGCAATTTCAGCATAATATGCATGGAGTAACTTAGGGTAGCTCGATACTTCGGATACGATTTCCGAGGAGTCGTTTGGGTAAGAATGGATGCAGTAACAATTATTCCGTGGTCAAAGAATGTTTAATTCTACCTTCTTAGGTAAAGCTGAGTCCTCTGTTTAGGTGTGCTGTGTCTCGTGGATGTTAAACGATTAAGAATGGAGATTGTTCAAGGGATTATTTGAAGTTGTTAGGCAGAAATTGGTACAGTGGATCTTAATTTTACAGATATTTTACAGATAATTTATTAATAAATTGTAACTGTGTACGAGTGACGATTAAACGTACGAATTTACAAGGATTTAGATCGATTGTCAATTTAATATAGAGTTTATTTTCACAACTCAATAACAATTCAGTTTGCAATAAGTAACCTCCTACAACTAAAACTGTCCTCCGACCATTCTTAACCTTTTTTATCTATTTTTCCCACCATGCACACGTTTTTCGATGCCTCCTATAATATGACCAAGTATGGTCATATAGCCGGACACATCGCTCAGGGTTTTCCCAATTGACCAGGGTTTTGTTCCTTCATAAAGCTACATGTACATGGTGGAAAATTCACGATACTACATATATATTATTGTAGGATATTTTTAGACCTTATTAGGATGCAATGGTTAAAGTGTTCCTGTAGAGACAGGTCTAGGGTCTCTTCTAGCAGCCAAGTGCTAAATGCTGAGTAATTCATGGTTCGGTATTCATTTGTTTATTTGTTTATTATAGTTAAACTTCATTATTACTTTAGGTCACTGGACCAAGGCATTCTTCAAAAGCCTAATTTAGGGAAGTAGGCTTCAACACTTGGAACTTGGCTGACAATGGCTCACAGGAGACGGGGTCCTGCCATATGCATTTGCTCCGAGCAATCCCGACCTTTCCGGTCAAAAACAGAGTCTAACGCAGCCACGGTCACTTTTCGATAAGGGTCACCATGAACATAACCCTCGAAGGACCTCACTTCGAAGGAGGAGTCTCCTCCATCACTGACTTTGGGCACATCCTTCGTCCCGCGAACTGCCAATAGCGAAATCTTAAAATCCCATGTCCAGTGGTCAAGCGAGGCATTCATTCAACCAACAGTCAGAGAATTCAGTAACGATTCAGTCAGCAGCCAGTGAATTTGAGCTAGAGTTAGGATAGAGTCAGTTAAAGTCTGCGTGATTAGAGTTCTAAATAGCTCTACAGTAAAGTCCCAAGTTAGTGCCAGTCCAGCTGTAAGTCAGTTCTTAATCAGCAAAAGTTTGAGCCTGAGTACTCTCCAGCGTAGTAGGCACTGTGTGACTCTACATTATTTTATAATAGCAGTAGGAGCAGTTGAACTGTACTATAGATGCTGTTTATTTCATTCCCTTGTGTGTGCTAGCTGTGTCTAATATCTATGTACCTACACGTAGCCTAACTCATCGACAATGCAAACGCAGAAGGTTAATAGTTGCCCTGCAACAGGCGTGGCAAAGCAGCCCTATTTATCTGCGATTCGTAGAAAACGTTTGGAGCAGAGCACGAGGAGGCAATATCAGCGCGATTGGACACCTTCCCGATGGGATATCTATCAGTTGCACGGGCCAGTGAGTAAATGCCTCGAATCGAGTGGAAATCACTTCGGTGCTCGCGATAACGTGATGGTCGAAGAATGGAATCATGAAAATACAGTCGGACGATTATCTGAGCGAGGAATTCGCTTGGACGAGGAGTCGTGATCGTGAGAGACAGTACTTTTAGGGAATATTTCTGTCTGGAGGCTGAAATATTGCGGGATGAGCAGGACAACAGAGCGAAGAAAGTTATTGGAACCTTCTTGAAGCGTTGATTAACTTGTCAAGATCAGGTCTTCGCGGAGAGTTAGGTATCATAGACTGTTAATGGGAGACTGACAGCTCTTGGAAGATAGGGATTGTTCTTCTCTTTTTCAGGGAAGGAGAGACTGGAATACTCGGGTGCCTGAGTTTCTTGATAATTTGGATAGTTGTTAGAACCTTTGCGAAGCGTTCATTAGCAGAACTTGCCAAACTTGCTTCACATAATCCATCTTCTAATTCTTCATAATCCTCACGTGGATTAGGTACAGCTCTGAGAGAATTGCCAAGAGTATTTAGGACATGCTTATAAAAGAATGCATGCATAGCTTAAGCTAAAACCTGCCAGTGTGCATGAAAGGACGAAAGTGACAGCGTGTAAGAGGATCGAGTGTAGGGACTATTTATGACTGAGGAATTTTGGGTGAACGTGACAAGATGAATAGAGTGAGAGAGGTCGAGAATTAGAATGAAAGAGCATAAGGGTATATAGGGTGCGAGTAATTATACAAGGATAGTTGTATAGAGCAAGTTTTGACAGAGGTTTGAGGGAAACTGTTGTGAATATAGCGAGAAAGTAGCATCTATACCTCCCTAAAGCTCAAATCCATATCTACGGGGGATTTAACTCAGAATAATCCTCCACACTCATAACTTAACATTAAAACTCAGACAATCCCAAGTGCTCTGCTTCCTCGAGTACATTTGACATCATCTAGACTACTAGACATTATTAAAACGTTATTCATCTGAACTATCTAATTAGAAATCTGTCTAGGACACAATCGATAGTTAATTGTACGAAAGGAACCCTGAAAAAGTCCGCTGCCAAGTAATTCCCAATCAAAACGATGTCACGTAAAATGCAGCCGGGCCAGACTGGCTTCATTGCACTGTAGGTCTCGAACCGACCATATCTGGCACCATTATTAGCATGCCGGTTACCGTTTGCAGAAATTCCGCCCGTGCTTGTTGCTCCACCGATTGTCGACCGTTATTTCCCTAGATAGGTAGGCAGAGGGTGGCGAGTGGAGGGAATTTCTTGCGGAATAATTCGATCGATTGGACTATTCCGAAGTTCGCGAAAGGTATGCACTCGTTCCTCCAAGCTTTCAGGTTAATGCTAAAGTTTTCGGTCGTTGCTGGAAGTTGGACTTACTTACACGCCCTATCGATCGTTGCTGACCCATTGCGTGCCGATTGCGGCGTCGCCTTCACGCCGCGTTTGAGCTCCTTGCTCACGCGCTGGAAGCGTCGCGGTGATAAACAAGTTAGGCGCCGCTCGAAGAGGCAAACGCGGCGCAAACGAGAACGAAAGTGATCACCAAGTCGATGAACAATGCTTCCATAATGGATCTACCTCGTGGGTTAGCTAATTGTCCCTTTGTCGTTTGAGTATGACACGAGATTAGGGGTCTGGGTAGACTAGAGCATAGGTGGTTTGAAGTAGTTTGATGATGATTTTCGAGTTCTTAAGCGAATAATTTAATAGTTAACGAGCCCGCAGAGGTCTCAATTGGAGGTGTCTTCTTTTTGTATAGCCAAGTTTGGGTTGTTAGAGACTGAAGAATTACTTAGCTATTTGTTTCCGTGTTCCTATTATGAGGTTTGATAGTGTTTGATGATGCCTAGTGACTTGTTCATCGCTGTTATTTTTGAAAAGTCTCTTAAAATTTTGGGATCTTATCTATTAAAAGATTCCTTAGGACACACTCCTAGCTTTGAACTAAGATGTAGCGAGAATTACGCGAGGGAACAGGTGTAGCTGATCAAAGGCGCGCGTAAGTGCATCAGAGGTGCATGGTAAACGAATTTCCGCAGAAAATGTAACAAAACCTGATGAATTCTTCCTTTAAGACACTTTCTAACTTGCTATCCGATAAAATGGTAATTTTGACAGCAAATGGCTCCCACTGTCAGTTCAAACGTCCCCGGAATTTAATTTCGTTGTCACTCTAGGGTAGTTCTTTATGTGACAACTTACAAATACTCTGCACCTCTGAATTCAAAGTACTATAGTCTGCAAGGTTAATTTACGAGCCTAGTTAGCGTTTAATATCGACAAAATGGTAATTTTGACAGCAAATGGCTCCCACTGTCAGTCCAAACGTCCCCGACATTTAATTTCGTCGTCAGTCTAGGCTACCTCTTTATGTGATAACTTACATAACTCTGGATTCGAAGTATCACAGTCTGCAAAGTTAATTTACAAGTCTAGTTAGCGGTTAATGTCGACAAAATGGTAATTTTGACAGCAAATGGCTCCCACTGTCAGTCCAAACGTCCCCGGCATTTAATTTCGTCGTCAGTCTAGGCTACCTCTTTATGTGATAACTTACATAACTCTGGATTCGAAGTATCACAGTCTGCAAGGTTAGTTTACAAGTCTAGTTAGCGGTTAATATCGACCGCATAAATCTCGCTCCCTTTCCTCGACAAGCAGTATCCCTGCGTTACACGGGACGAAAAAAGGATTCCTCGCAGCATTCTTGAAATTTATCTAGTTCACGTGCAACTCGGAAAGGGAACCAGCGCATTCTGCCTCGCGTTCATAATCAAATTCCGCCCGACGTTTCGATACTCGGCGCCATGGCGCCGTACACGGAAACAGGTAACAGGATTACCGTGTACTGGCATGCAATAATCTAAAAACGTAATAACAGCGAACTGCAGCGAGATAGAACGTACACGAACACGTGTACGTACATTAATGTCCAAAAGTTTCGAGTCGCGTTCGAGTGTCGTTCTTGGTACCCCAATTCTAGGCATGATCATGATCCAAGTATACACTGGATCTTGATTTCGGCTTATTCGAGGACTAACATTGCTCCTTGACAGTGTTCCTCTACGAATAATATAGGTTATGGTTGAATTATTATCCGTTTCAATCGATTTGTGATTTGACATGTCATTGCCATAATTCGGGGTTAGGGGGATGATAGGGAATTCATTTAGGAGAATTATTTTTCTCTGAAGTAATTATAGTATAGTGAATGATATTTCTGACATTTAAATACGCCAGAATACTGAAATACTCGAGTATATAGGGTCTAAGAAAATTCCACCCTTCCACTCTGCACCTCCACTGTCAAAATTAATAAAAATTCCCATTCGGCAATCCAGAATCACATCCCAATCTTCCAGCAAACTCTCGTTTCAACCACCTGTGTTACCCCCACACTGATTTCACCCTTTCAAAACTACCCCTTTCAACGTCCACCCCACCCTCTCGAAATTAACAAAAATTCCCACTCAACGACCACTCAGGACCACGTCCCGGAACCCCAACCATAAACCAAACTATCACCCCCACACTGAGCCAGTATCCACTCCACACCAGCACGTCTCTTCAACCCCCACTTACACGGACTTCTGTACCTACGAAAGGGATAATACAGCTACCGTGGAAAATCCATGGCTAGGCAATGATCCGAAACTTTTGACAGGCAATGTATACCGGGAACACGTCAGCGATACATTATTCGTCGCGTTCCACAGCGAAATCCAATAGAATAAAAAGCTGAGCGAGAGGGGTTGGTCGGCAGCGGTGGATGTAGACGGATGATGAAAAATGACCACGAGGCTGGGAACCAGCCCGAAGGAAATTGTACGCAGGAAAGGCGACGGAGAGGAACGGGTGGCGCGATCACCGGGGGGGCTGGTGGCACCGGCGAAGAAACGGGCGGAAGAGGGATCGCGACAAGGGTTGAAAGTCGATCGGGGGCTGGGGAAAAAACAACGAATGGCCCCGGGTGAATGGACAGTATTGAAAAAACGAAGCCGAAACGGCAGGGAAAATGGGAATTGAATTATGTAGGGGCGGGGGTGCGCCGGGATGGCAAACAAGAGGACAGAGGGGCAAGCGACGAGTCGCGCTGCTCTCGGGGTTGCTGAAAAACTGGAGCGAGATTAAAGGGAAGGTCGAAGGTTTTGACCCGAGGAGATAATGGAAAACGGAGGGAAAACGGATGGTGCGGGGCTGTCGTGGCGGAATGATGAGTCAGCTTCAAAGGGTTGAATCTGGCGTCGAAAGATGGCGGGGATTGACGGATATTGGCGATTCCGAAGAGGGATGCTTATGGCGGGGTGTGTTATTAATTTCGAGATGGAGAATGGGTGAGTTGACTCGATAATGGATATATTCAGTTTTGGTTAGTTATGTTGAGGATTAGGTGAAGTAGATTAGATCATTATGTTGAACTTAAAAATGATATATATATACAGGGTGTCCCATTCGAAGTTTCGCGATCAATTATTTTCTAAATTAGTAAAGTTCGTTTTAGAAAATGTTTTAAATGAAATTTAGCATGCTTCAAGGGGAACATTTTATGGTGGCCATAAATTTTTGCTTGGTGAACGCGTTTTCGAGATTTCAAGGGGATCTTGGTTCTTTTTTCACCCTTCAATGCTTTGGTCTCTTGACCTATATACTTTGATGTTTGAAGGTCGTTCAAGGTCATTTAATGTTTTCTGGAATTTAACTTCATTAGACATATTTTAGAAATTAATGTTAAAATTAATATTATTTATTATTGAAATAAGGATACCAATTTATTTTCATTAAATCATTTGAATTATTATTAAAGCCATATGCATACATAGATGTCGCTTTAATAATGATTCGAGTGATTTAATAAAAATAAATTGGTATTCTTATTTAAATAAAAATTAATATTAATTTTAATATTAATTGAAAAATAGGAAGGTCGTTTTGATTGA